>NW_010360512.1:285286-340663 GCF_000414095.1 Morus notabilis
GGGTCAGTAGGGAGAGCTGTAGGGCCCACCCGAACTGAATCCCCGCCGCTATCGAAGCCACCGCGATCAGCTTCCTCAGCGGTTCCGCCTCGGGTGGCGGCGGAACCTCTGAAGAGTTGTTGGACTTGCCGTTCGTTTTGGCTATCCCGCTCTCCACTTCCATTTTTCCTTGATCAATTACTCACTCACTATTATCTCTCTCTGAATTTTTGAGTTGTGTATTTGTGTGGGGGGGGGGGGGGTTTGCATGGAATTTATAGTGGGGAAGAGAGAGTTGCATGGAGGCAACTGGCAAAAGGGTCGGCAGATGGTTACGGCCTTATCCGTAAAAGGGTGTTGGATTAGGTAAATTATTATGAATGCCAAGTGTGTTGTCTGCCCTGATTTTGCGTTGCATTTGCTTTTTCATGGACACTCGTAGTAATTACTCTTCGGTCTTCATTTACTATTACCCCCCTTTTATTTTTTTATTTATTATTTTTTTTTGCATGTTTCGCCTCCAGTAATAAAAAATTGGCCAATGTTTTTGGTTTAGATCGTTGTAACTGCTGCTACTTCGCTATTATGGATTTAATGCGTATTGGATCCAAACAAATAATAATCGTTGACTTAAAAGATTTTACCCACTTGGCTTTTTGTTTGTATATCGAAGAGATTTTTGAATTGGTTTTCAAAAATATGTAAGAAAGTATATATATTTTTTTAAGAAAAATTGCATTTTATTAAAATATTAATAAATAGTCCTCTCGGTACAATGTTAATCTATTAAAGGGACAAACGCACGCCTGAGTCATGAAATCGGGATAGTACCTCGGCACACTAACAACGAACGGACTGAAAGTTCGACAAAAAAAAAAACTCCCTCTCTTCAACATAAGTTGTTGAGCGCTGGAGGGGCAAATCGTCAAAACATACAAAAAAAAGACATCTACGCGGCATATAAAAAATTCTTACTGGATCAAGACCACCCTATCGGCTTAAATTAAGCCGAACACTTAAATCTAACAAAAAATAACAATCCAACGAGGGTTGAGTGGGAAAACCACCAACCTTATTACAAATACAAAAGTTACAAAAATACAAAAACCTCCGACCACTGTCGGTAGAAATGAGGGCGTCCGGTCAAAGGACCATCAAGGAAGACAGCTAGCGAGAGATCTCAGCTACCAAGCGAAAAACTCCCCTTCAAAAAAAAGATCATTTATTCGGTTTTCAAGTTTCTAACCAATTTAGATTCACCTACATAGAACCAACACATCGTACATTATTACCACTAATGAGAAGCCTACAATGAGACGAGTCGGGGGATTAAATTTTCAGTGTTAGAAAATGAGTTGATCACAGTTAATAGTTAGATAAATCTTTCTCTTATTTGAAAAGAAGTTATTTAAAAAAAAAAGGATTTGTTTTCCCAATGCAATATATATATATATATATATTATTTTATAATGACTCGTGACACATGAGATTTAACGGCAAGCAAAGCAGAAGTCAAGATCCTTGCAATATCAAGTTATGTGGAATATTTCACGCACACCGAGTCAAATGATTCGATATATATAGAAGTATCATTATCAATTCAAATGATTTATAATGTTACAACATCTGAAACATCATTATATATTCTTGCGGATATTAAGCTTTTCCTAGATATAAGATTGTGATATTCATACGTTAATAGTACCCCCTCTAAATTTTTCCTTCTCCCAATCAACTTTAATCGGCCCTTGAAATTTTATGGTTGGAATTAATATTTCACCCTATTAACAGGCACTTTTATTTTAATTGTTAGATTAATTATTTAAGGATCTAATTTGTTCACAGATCAAACTATTAAAAATTTTATCCAATGTTTAAAACATCAGTCTCAATCAATAGGATCAAATAACAATCCTCCCTTTATAAATTTAATGATCATAGCATTCTAAAAACACTCGTTTTGTCAATGGTAGAGTCAATATATTGAACCCAAATATGTTGTGTGTTGATTAGCAATTTGATCAAAACCTTTGAAGGGTAATTTGAGGTTGAGTACTATATGGATCATTGAACAACGAAAGTGCTTTTGTTTTTAAATTTTTCTTTTCCTTTTAAGAAAATATTGTGTTAAGTTTGAAGAATATTGTGATAAGATTTAAAGTACAAGGGCCAAAGTGGAAAATGTGTGACACGCAGGGTACTATATAGGAATGTGTGACATGCTTGGTCTATGAATTGCTTTTACCCTGCCAACACGTGACACTTTTGACTTGATTTTTATAATTTCTTTTTTCTTGTTTCTAGTCTGTGCTTTTTTAATTGTTTCGTGTTCTTAGGGAAAATTGTTTCATTTCTAACAAGTTATATGTTATTGCACACTGATTCCACGCGAGCTGTTCATTCTAACCTTATCTGCACATGCATAATGACTTTAATATGTTGTATATACCGATTTATATTTCAGACTCAGATTAGACTAGTTTAAAACTTTTTTCTTTCCTAAAGTATGTTTGGTACACGTATAAACACTCTATATTATATTGTTTAATAATAATATAATATTTAGTAATATTTATACACTGTATAATATAATATTAATACAACACAAAATGTGACATTTAATACGGAAAAAAAACCTATATACTAGACCGTACTATACAATTAATCTAAAATAACATATTAAAAATATATAAAATATTTCACAAATATCTAGGCTCGGAGTTGGATTTTTGGATTGACGTTGGGATCGAGTTTCGGGACCAGAGTGATGTTGGGTTTATTTTTTAAAAAAATTACATTTTAACCCTTATGCCTTTCAAAAATTATATTTTGACCCTTAAACTTTTTAAAAATTTGTTTTGAACCCTAAAATTTTTAAAATTATATTTTGATCCCTCAACTTTTTCAAAATTGTATTTTTACCTCTTAATTTTTAAAATTATAATTTGGTCCTATTTTCAAAAAATTTTGCAAAAAAAACCCCATGTAGCAACTCTACCTTCTTCTTTACTTCCTCCAAATGTTGGGTTCGGGTTAAGATTAAAGTCGAATTAAGTTATGATTAAGTCTAAATTTTATCTTATCACAAATTAATACGTAAATAGATTACGATGATAAAAATAATATAATGTGTAATAATATCACCAACTAAACACCGTGTTGTATAAAAATTATACAATATAATACAATATTATACGGTACTATACATTATAATATAATATAATACGGTACACTAAATATATACGTTCTTAAAGTAATTGTTATTGAATATCCAATAAAACTATGTAGTATCTAAGAAAATATTTTAAAAGATTTAAATTATATTCTATTATTAAGGATATTGTAATACATTTAGATAATAATGATAGTAAAAACAGAGCAACGGTTTTTTGAATTCGCTGGAAGTAGGCGGGTTGTGGCCTGAGCAATTGAGCCAAAATCAGAAAATCTGTCAGTTGTGTCATAATTTTATCAACAAAATATTGGAAAAAGTACCGCTGGCCATGTGAATTACCAGCTAGGATTGAATTATCCTTTTCTCATATTAATTAATTGATTACTAAACAAAACCAAACAGCAAACATACGATCAATGCTGGTCCGAATGATATATATTTTAGTACAATAATAGTATTATTGCCTTCCTTCTAGAACAAAATAGATTCAATTAATCGAAATTATTTTCCTACCATTCAAAAGTCCTTAGCCTCTTTATGCATGGAGCTGTGGACCACTTCTAATAAAGTGATTATATTTCCAAGCAAAAAAAGGTGATTCTGTTTTTTTATTAAGACTCTAAAATTTAAAAATTCTCATTTTATTTATTAAATTTTAAATTAATCCTATTCACTGTTCAGTCCTTTTTGTTATTTTTTTTTAGAAAAACATGAGAAAAAAATAGATAATGCAATCAGGTAGTCTTTCTATTATATTTTCTGTTAAAAATAAATGAAAAAAAAAACACATTACCACACTTAATTCTATTTTTTTCATATGATTTTAATAAAAATTCTAATAAAATAGGTTAAATGAGAGTAAATCAAACTTAAAAGGACAAGTGAGTTTTTAAATTAGTTCGAGAATAAACTGATAATCACAAGTGATATATGTAAAAGGTTGCTTAGATGTTTTGGTTGGCCATTTATTTTCTAGAATGGCCATTCTCTCACCAATTGGAGTAATAAGTATTCTGGACTGAACTATAAATAGAGTAGTACTGTTATTTCGCAAAACAAAAAGGAAAGTAAATTGTCAAACTATTATTCAGTGAAATCTTGACTAAATTATACCAAATTGAAATTTCGATCTTTTTTTTTTTAAATCGAAACATTCCTCCATTTGGACAATTAACCAAACATATACGAGAACCACCAGCGACTGATTATTCTTTTTTACTATTGTAGATTCCATTTCTCGAATGATCAAATTCCAGTAACATTAGTTGATCATCATCAATTAATCTCATTTTCATTATATATTAATCGATCATTATCAAGTTCTAGTAATATACTATTTTGATGTAAAAAGTAAGGCAACCAGTTGTAGTTATATTATTTTTTTTGTTTGCCATTAAAAAAGAACCCCACACTAGGGCTGTAAGAAATCACCCCGAACCCGACGAACCCGGCCAAGCCGAGCCGACCATACTCGAAAATCACGGATTTCTAATTTTTTATTTAATTTTCAGTTTTAATTATGTCTAACCCACACTGCGCGGGTAGGAGCGCGGGGTGGGGTTACATGAACCCGAGGTAACCCTACCCGGCCGAACATGTTCAAAGTAGGTAAAACAATGTCCAACACTTCAAATTCTTACTTTCATAAGTTTATGGACTTTATGCTTTTAAACTGTTAACTTATTTATGTTTTGAATTCACAGTTTGTGTAAAAAATGCTTGTATGCTATAGTTGTTGAATTAGGACATTCTTTATTTATATTGGAAGTGTTTGATTTCAAAGTGAGTGTTTTAATTGTTCACCTTGCATTTAGACCCCCTCTTGAAAGAAAGACATGTTCTGTTTGATAATGATTTCTTCTATAACAAGCACATATTAATTGACTAAAAATTGATGAAGTCATATATTAAAATTGGTTTTCACCAACCCGAGCAACCCGACCCTACCCGAGGTCACCCGAAAGGTTGCGGGTTTGTAGACTTAAAAGAATGTCACGGCCTAACATTTTCTCAACCCGCACTAGTCGGGTAGGCTCAACCCTACCCTACCCGGCGGATTTACACCCCTACCCCACACACTGTAAATATTTGTGTATGTAGCCGAATCACATTATCTTAACCTATATAAGACATGTTTGGGAGCGCTTTTTAAAAACTGTTTTTGGCTTTTTGACTATAAAAGGCTACTTATGAAAGTATTTAGATGATTAGTCAAAAGTGTTTTGACTTTTTAAAAGAACTTCTAATAAAAGCTCCAAAATATAGCTTTTAAAAAAAAACACTTCTAAATAGACTTTAAAACTTATATCAAAATTTCATTAGTATATTATAAACTTCATTTCAACATTTTTATTGTTTATTAGAAGATTTAAAGATTATTTAAACCTATTAAATTCTTTTATTCAAAACAAGCTACAACTTTTACTTCTTTAATTCTAATAACTAACCATAACTAATTTATTCATAAATCTGAACTAGTTCAAGTGTTTTTCACTATAAGACGAGACCTAAGACCTCCCACAACCAATTACCTTGAATTAATAAATCCAATACCATTAGATAATATACGCATACGTATGTAAGTATGTATTTCTCACTTCTCTCACAAGTTGATTGATCTTTCAAGTTTCAAACACCTACGTACATATCAATCAATTTTGGCACGATCAAAAAATGGGTGGAATGGAAGCAATGATCAGGAGAGTGGAGAACATTGCAGTCAATGCTGATGAGGGTCAGTATGGAAGAGTTGTTCAACATTATCCACTATATATATATATATGTATATATTGTATATGTATATCCATTAATTGTGTGTGCGTGTGAATTTGCGCAACCCAAAAAGAAAAGACAAGAAAAGGACTGGCATAACAGCAATAATTAAGCTTCTGACGGAAGGAGTCATTGACTTTGGAGCAATTTACAACGTAAGAGATGACAGTCCCCTTCCACTCCACTTGCTGCTTTGCTTAATTTGCCGACTCCTGTTTTGCCCTATTGGCTCTCTCATTTGCATTGCATGAAACGTTTCTACAAATCTCTTGAGTTTAATTTTTCTTTGGGAAATGTGCTTCTATACACTCGCCATCTTCAAAATGGATATATATATATATATATATATATACACACACGTATACTTAGTGACCTAGCGGTAATAGAGTACCGTGATCATCTTACGGTCACAAATTCAAATTAAATATGAAGGTTTGTTTTTTATCAACTTAGTATGAGGGATATGATCCTCCTGTAAGACATTTAATACATATTTTTATCATCTGGAGAGTCCTTTTGGCCTCCTGAATTTTTTCATATATATTATGCGCATGTTAATATAAATGAGTGACCATATAAAAATGAATCACATAAAGAATGAAGTTATTCGTAGTAAAATAGGTATAGCATCAATAGAAAATAAAGTGCACGAATGCCGCTTAAGATGATATGACCATGTCTAACGTAGACCGTCAGAAGCACAAGTTCGTGCTTTGGAAGACATTCTTATACCTAATACTAGAAGAGAGATGGGTAGACCAAGAATTACGTGGACTGAAATAGTTAAAAAATACATTCTAGATTTAAGCTTTCAGAAAAGCCTAATTTCGAATAGAACTGCGTAGAAAAATGAAATCTACATAGCCGATCCCAATTAAGTTGGGATTAAAATTTGTTGTTGTTGTTGTGTGTGTGTATATATATATATATATATATATATATATAATATATATAAGATGTTTCTGTCCCCAGTCTATAACAGCTCCAAACCACAAGCTAGCCTACTCTGAAAAGTCAAATATACACATGTACGCCCTCTCAACATAACCTTACCAAAATGAGAAAATTGCAGGAGCAAAACTCAATACAAAGAAGGTAATTCTCAATTGATTTTTCGTGGCCACACTTATTTATATACGAGTACGTGAAACACGTGAGTATATACATACACATCAACATAGTAAATGTAACTAACATGTATTGCAACAGCAAGACTGAAGTTTCGTTCACTTCGCGGATTCGTGTTTTCAATTTGAGTTAAGATGTGACATTTTTTGAGAGCTTTTCACTGTAGCAAAAAAAGTTATATGTGACATTTTCTGAGAGTTTTTTTTATTATAAAAACTTAAAACTGAAAACTCGAATCGGTAAAATGAACGAGATCTGAATGTCCATTCAATTCGTATTATTATTCTTCAAGTTTTCTCTCTCTAGCCTTATTAGAGTCCTTTTCCTTTTTCTCTATTTGGCCATTTTAATCATTTATCGGAGTCCTTTTGTATCTATCAGTATTCATACATTATGATTTTGGGCTCATATATAATAAAATATTTATCTCATATATCCAGACTAAACGAAGTTTTTCTTTTCTACCCTAAAAGAGTGATTGTTGTCAATCTTTTTTTTTTTTTTTTTAATTTTCACAATAAGCAAGGACGAAGCCAGATTATTATTATTATTTTTTTCAGGAGGCTTGAGTTAAATCAAACCTTTAAACAAATTAATAGTGTGATCAATATCGAATTCTCTTTTATTTTCTTTTTACTATTTGTTTCTTTATTTTTGTTTCTGTTAATCCATAGATATTTTTGTTTCTTTCTTCACATATATAAACATAAGTAGTATTAAGTAGTATAGCGTGATATTTTATCTGTTTGGGTTGCATATGTTAAATTGTAATAATGGAAAGAAAAAAAAAAGAAGAAAAAACACAAATTGAAATGATAAGGTATAATCAAAGTAAAAATGAAGAGTGTAAATGAAATTATTAAAACATTTGCATAACATTTGAAGTCACAAACCATTAGGGACCGTTTGAAGTTACAAAAAAAATAGGGGGTTTGAATAGTGTGGGGGACAAAAATATAAATTTATAAAAAAATATAACTGGGCTCAAGCTACTTTCGTCCCTATTTTTTACATAATTCTTTTACATAAAAATAAAAGTTTTACGTAATCGAAGCATATGAGTTTTCTCATAATTCTTTTATTTTTAATTTTTAATATTTACAAAACCCCCAAACTCAATTTTTGTGAGCTCGAAATTAAAACTGCAGCCTTCAAAAGTACACGTAGAACCGTATAGAATAATAAATCAGCTCTTTGCAATTCAAAATGTCAAAATCTTCGCAGTTCAATAGAATTCCTTTTTCCTTTAGAGGAAAAAAAAAAAAAAAGAATGCAAGAGAAAGAATGTTCGTTTTCAGCTTAGTTTTAAGCAAATTACAACAGATGGTTATTCTATATCAGAAAGAATGAAGGAACTAAAAACAAAACAACCTGTATTACTGGTTTAGATATTATACTTGTGATGAAACCTTTAGCTTTTGACCTCGCAATCCATTCCAGAAGGCAGCTGCATTCATCACCTTCTTACCAGGAAGCTGAACTTCTAGTACCTAAGAAACCCCAAAAAAAGAGAAGATAAAATAGATCGAAAGAAAAACATTTGCGTACGGAAAGTTGAACCGTTACAGCTTGGGGTGTTTAGTATGAGGATTCGTGCCATGGTTAGTAGCTCACTATAATGTTTTCTCTCACAAAAAACACACGTAAATGAGAATGATTCTAAATTCATGAACCAAACGTCCACGAACTGTAATAAAAAATAAAAAATAAAACTTGGCATCTTTTTAGAAAGCCAGAGTTTGTATGTTGAGAAAAAAAAATATAATTATTAACTATTATTATTATTATTTTGTAAAATTATGAGTTCTTCGAACCGAAAACCTCGCAAACCTCATACTATGTGCAACAAAATTTCTTTGAGAAACAGCGCAAGAACACATTTTAAACCAACCATTTCTAAAATGAAATGAAAAAGGTTGGTGAATGAAATTTCCTACATGGTCGCAGAAAAGTTAGGGAACATACCTCAAGGGTTGTGCCTTGCCCACATGGAAATATTAACGCACCCTTTAAAAAAGTAACGTCATCTGCTTCATTGCGCTCGAGATTGCTTTGGCTGCAAACTCTTGTTGTGATAATTTTGAGCTCGAGAACTTTGAGAGAACTGTCTCCTTTCTCAACAACTACAACTTTAGCTCGAGTGCCCGGCCACCCTGCAAATGCACGGACCTATACAGGTTGTGTGTCATGACTGTAAAATTCAATTCAAGAAAGTGGAAAATGCATACCTTATTATGCAGGACTGTAGCTTCTTGGTTAAAGGATAGCCAAGATTCCTCAGGCTCGATCTGCAAAAGCAAAATAACTAGCAATCAACAAAAGTGACGAAGAACGATAAACTTTCCAAGATTTTTATTGTTTTTTAAGGAAACTGTGCATTTTTAATATTTTACTATTAGCTTTCCAAGAAGTTATTGCAGAAAACAGAGAATCACAAGTAGTATTCAGGTAACTTTTAGCAATTTCTTTTGTTACAGTATCAAAAAACGAGGAAGAAAAAACAAACAAAAAGGGATAGCTTTTGCGGTAGTAATATCCAACTTCTACCTAACGGCATCAATAAAATTTTTGCATGTGGCCTTCAAAACGAAAGAAACATGTTGATTTCCAAAATGCGGGAAATCGTCCTTTAACTTTTATGTGATGTTAAAGTGCGTCCATCTGCCGAGCAGAAATTTGACTCTGTACGCAAGAGTTCACCCTTGTCCTCTGCAGCATTAATGTCTTTTATTGTCAATGAGTATTATTTTCTACAAGCCTACATTAGAGTAGATGTCATAGTGATGTTCAGGTACCCCTTTACCAACCAAAGGCTTTCACCACTTTCTATTTTTGTAACAATTTTTTTTTCCTGAAAATGAAATTGTACATTGAAATTTAGATAAGTTTAGAGCTTTAAATTGGAGCGAAAAATGCACAGATATGCTACAGTATCAATAAGGGGAAATTTTACGACAACTTCTGTCAGTTGGACAGTTCATGCATGGGAATTACATAATTTTTTTTTTCTATAAGAACCACCAAACTTCAATTGAAAAAATACATCAATTACATAAATATAGTCAACTCAAAATATCTACCTATCAATGATGTAGTTAAGCTTTTCCATAAAAATTAAATGAGTTGTACCTTCGGAGCTAAGGTAGCTTTAGAATCATCTTGGGGTGATGCTTTCCCCTTAGCTGATCCATCAAGTATGGAAGGAAGCTCACGAATCAAGAGTTTCGCACCTGAACAACAAACAATGTCTGATTACTGAAATGCAATTGAATACAAGGTTCAGTTCATTATTGTACTTTTAAACTTGGATTCTATCAACACAACAAGCTAGCTGCTAGACAGCTGAGAACAAAGGAGAAGAGATAGAAAACGAGAATGAGAGAAAATATAAGGGGCAAAATTGCAATTATAACTCGTAATATCAGTTTATGTACAAAGGTCATCTTACAGAGTGACCCCTTTTATTTATTCAAAAAGTACAGCTGAGTCGAGGATTAAAAATTTGAGGGAAATTTTTTCTAGAATCAACTATGCCCGTAACTTATTGGCAAACTTAAATCATTTAAATCCTCCATCCAAACAGTGCAAAAGCTCTCGAGTTTAACACTGATGGTTACAAATAGGAGCTAAATAGTTTAAGCTTGTATTAAGTACTGTTTGGAAATAGCTTGAAAGCACTTAGGGAGGAGGAACAAAAAGAACAGTTTTCCCAATCCTCTAAGTCTCACTACTCTAAGGGCCTAAAACAAATTGCAACGAAAAATGCAAGCACTCTTATTTCTATGCAAAAAGAGTAGAACTACAGAGAATAGTTGCCAAAAAAAGAATAGCTCGCAGCATTGTTTTAAGAACAACAATATCCTTGTTTAACTGACGCAGCTACTTCGTCTGGCACAAAAAGTTAGTGAACATAAGGAACTCAAAAGTTTACGAGAACGAAAAACAAAAATAGAAACAACAAAAAAGAAGAATCCTGGAAAAGAAGGACTAGTCTATTCATAAATATAATTTTGAATCAATTTTCAAATTCACTTTGGCACAATTGTGTCCTATCTTTTGTAAAATAATCTATTTTTTTTTCCAGTATTAACAAGCTATGACTACATGGTAACATAAATGTTCAGAATTTGGTACATAGAAAAACTAAACAGCTGATTATTTTTTAGGATGACTATGAAAAAACATACTACAAGCACACCTTCAGAAAATAGCACTGCAAGTAAATCTGGCGCCTGCATTAAAAACCGGTGTGACCATTAATCAAAAAGTACTTCCCAAGGGGTAACGTTACTTTTAAGAATAACACATAAGTAATTTTGTCTATTAGGTTGGTTCATATCATCAATGCAATAAAATGCATAGTCTTCAACGGCACACTTATGCTCATATGCAAACGCAGGCAAGGAATAGGAGAAAGTTACAAATAGGAAACTTGATAAATATGTTATGGTTCAGAAAAAGTACAAAGAAATATTTTTCATCTTCACACCCACATAAACTTTTCCAAGTTCCCCTCAAAGCCATCTCAACAATCAATTAGATCCAAACTTAAAAACTTAATGGAGGTCATGTAAGGGGAGAAAAAGGGAAGAAAACTAAACTTAATTTGATCATCAACTTTGAACCTTTCATAGGCAATGATAGGTCCAGCATCAAGTGCGCGTACAGTGAATGCTAGGGATACTCCTGTTTCTTTAACACCATCCTAATGAAAAAAATTGACATGTGATTGCAAAACTTTGATAAAAAATCGTTGTCAAGAAATCACTAGAGGTGACATTAATATAACCGAGAATACAAAGAACGCTTAATAGTGAATATAAAAAATTAAGAACCTGCAGTGCCCTTTGAACAGGAGCAGCGCCACGGTATAGTGGAAGCAAACTTGGGTGTATATTGACTGTCCCTGAGAAGTTTTTACAAGAAGTTAGGACTAGTGATCAAGTTTTACAATAAAATCACTTGAACTTTAGCATTTTTTCTTTGATCAGTCATGATTTGCAGCAATTCAAAGAGCAGAATATTTCTCTTAATACTTTAACCTTTTGGTTATATGCCCTCTGAAAAGGGGAAAAAAAAATGACAGCTACTGGTCTCTTATGTCCGAGACCAAATGAATCCCCTGTTTTTCTGAATGCTTGCAAGCAAAAGTAGCCTAATTAGACATGACAAAAGAAACTAAATACCATATGCATAGGTTGATTTTGGGCGCAAAAACAGTTGACATTTGATTCAAACTTCTTCCTCGTGCCAAATCAGCCTGTTTCTGATAGGAAGTCTTGACAACAATGGGATATGATTGGTCTTAGATACAAGGGCGGCAATGGTTGTCTCTTTAAAATATTTTCTCCCTTTTACTTGGTTTAGTCAGAAAATTTGGGTCCCAAGAGAAAGCAAAGAAAGGATCTTCAAATCAAAGTGCAACTATCATATCAATTTTACATCTCAAAATGAGAAACGGAAAAAGCTACACTAAAGCATATGTACCAAATAGTATTACAAGACCAACAAAATTACCTCTTTCTCATAAACGAACAGAAACTTTTGAGATAGTGGGAGAGAACTTACAACAGAGAACAAAGTGTTGTTTCTAACTAAAAGTGCTAAAACATATGTACACACAGACACCGACATCAAATTATGTTCTCTTTATTAAGAGGGTCCTGTTTACTATTAGGCCTCTCCTTGTGTTATCAGCACAATAAAAATTCTTTGACTGGCTTAGCTAAAGAAAATCAATATCGTATCTGTACCTTCCCTTCGTCAAACATAGACAGGCAATGTAAAATCATTAGTTTAATTAAAAGGTAAAAAGGTTGTCTCGTGTCCAAGCATGGCATGTTGAAGTACTAATGGATCTATCTAATTTTCATTAGGAAAAAAAATACATTTGACTAACCTAATGGAGGTATATTGAGAAATTTCCTAGGTAAAATATTCCCATATGCTGCTGTAATACAAAGTTCTGGCTTCAATTCTCTTAAGTTGGACAAGAAAATCTCCTGCACAAAAGTAAAAAGGAAAAATGAAACCACCATAATCTAGAATTGGAAATCCCTAATGGTATCATATCAAAATTCTAAAAACACTCCTTCAATCATTCTAATCAAAAGGAGGCATTATAGCAGATGCTAAAATGTTACCTCCAACTGCAAACATATCAATTGCCTCGTGGGTACAATAGATGCTCAGTAAAGAAACCAGGAAAGCATGAATAATGGACAAACATACATCTAGACCTCATAAGAGGGTGGTACTATAGTTGAAAAAGTTTTAAATAGATGATTGCTCTCTTATTTTCTAATGCGGCCCAATGGAGTTTGAATAATAAAATCGAAAATAGTAGAAAATAGGCCAATATGAAAAGCTTAAGAAAGTATATAGGCTAATTTTTAGTTATAGAAATTAATAGGCCATAACTTGTCAAGTTATGGTTCATAAGCAGATAAGTTATGGACAAACTTTTCAAGTTATGGTTCATAGCCAGACAAGTTATGAACAAAAATCGTGAATTATGGACAATAACTTGTCAAGTTATGGTTCATAACCAAACAAGTTATGGACAAAAACAGTAATTTGGTCTATTTATTAACTTATGTAAACTATTGGCCGATTAATTTTAATTCATCTCAAGTCTTGGCCTATTTCCCTCTTTCTCCCTAATAAAATTCGAATTAAAACAAACAAGCCTTCAAACATTTGAAAATAATCAAATTTGTAAAGGCTTTAGAGAATCCAGGGGCAATGATCTTCTTTTGATGGGCCCAAATGGCATACCCTGGCCCAACAGTGGCCCATGTTCCTTGGACAGATAAGAAGGCCTCCCTAAGTTCAAGGATGTGTAGACGCTAACTTCCTTCACCATCTCTGCATCTGTTATGTAAAGGAATTGCATGTTTCCTAATTCATACATAAAAACTGGACCAACATGGATTAATGTTCTTCTTTAAAGGACGTATAAATGCAACAAGAAGAGTAGAATTCAAGTTCCATCATACATAAAAAAAGTTACCAAGAATTAAACCATTTAAAAAACAAAAAGAATACTAACTATTAGTTGGAAGAAATGAAATGTAAGAGTAAAAGGTTCTTTTGAAGTTGGGGGGACCATTACGAAAATAAGCAAGTATTTGCTCATATATGCATAGTTCCTATTGAGAGCACAAGCCATTATATCGCAAAATGCAGAAATGGTGTTCCATGAAAAGGCTCATTGATGGTTAAATCTAATGCTTTGTATGATAAGAGAGAAGAAAAGAAAGGTATATAACTAAGGTGAGGAAAATAGAGAGGAAGGAAATGATCTTTCTCTTATTATGTTCGTAGTCCACTCCTAATTTCCCATAGTGGAAGAGATTAAAATTCCGATTAGTTGAAGGATTTGAATCCCGCATCCAATCTATATCCTCCTCTTTTCTCTCCACCAAACCAAAATCCTTTCACTAAGCCCTTTACCACTCGCCATCATTCCAATTTTTCCTCCTACCAAACAAGCTCTAAAATTCAATTTGTAATCACATAATGAGAGAAATTTAAACATGTAGAACTAGGATCGAAAGATTATCAAATTACCTCTCCCGCCCGTTCGGGTGTGAAAATAAAGTCGGAAGGGAAGTTTCTGTCAAGAGCAAATTGTGCTATTGGAGAAGGCAACAACTTTTTCCCCCTATCCCTTCTTGAAGGTGGCTGAGTAACTATTGCAGCAACCTAGATAGACATTACAACTATAATCAAAATCGAGACTTCCATTTTGCAGAAGCAGAAATAAACCGAGAAAACGACAATTAGAACCAAGCAGGCCTAAACTTTTGTTCGTTAGATAAAAATACGAATCATGACCCATTAATTGATGGGTTCTCTTAAAATTTTGCAAATGTAAGACTAGAAAGATTACATTGAGAAAAGAATCCTAACCGAATATCAAGAGCAAAAACACAACAAAAACCAAACCCGGACCAAATTCTTTACCTTTCCTCAAACACCAAATGCGGGTAAAGGTGAATAAGGCAAGAAAGAAACAAAGAAGCAAAATTTGAAAACCGAAGAGAAAAATTGTATTTGTACCTGAAACGAAGATTCTGGAGCCGTGGAGGCATTGAAGAGAGCGTCGAGAACGGTGGTGGAAACCTGAAAAAGAGAAAACCCATTTCGCCATCAAGCAAAAGGGGGGAGAGACAAAGATAGAGAGAGAGAGAGAGAGAGAGAGAGAGAGAATGAACCTGAGGGGAGCCCAAAAAGACGATCTGCTTCTTCTTAGTAGTGTTGGAAGAAATGGGTAAAGTAGAAGAAGAAGAAGAAGAAGTGGAAGTTGTGAAACAACAGAAGCGTCGAAGCATAAGTGAGGAATTCATCGGACTGACTCTCTCTCTCTTCAACGGCTAAACTTCTGTTTGGATGAATGAACGACGCAGGAAGTTAATCCGGTTAGGGAATTTGTAACAAAACGCCCAACTTTCTTTCAAATTAATAATAATAATAATAATAACCGGTTTAATAGCAATCTTATGACCCGACCCACTTCTATGTACGTGCGGAGCTCCAAAAGAGAAAATTACATAATTTTATGTAGACTTAGGCTCCGTTCACTTCGTTGATTCGAGTTTAGAATTCGAGTTGAGATGTGACTTTATGTGAGAGTTTTTTACTGTAACAAAAAAGTTAGATGTGATTGTTTGTGAGAGCTTTTTACTGTAACAAAACTTGAATTCTAAACTCGAATTAGCGAAATGAACGGGGTCTAAATTGAGAGCCAACACTTGGGGTTGTTCTTTTAGAGTGTAACTTGAGTGTAGTTTTTGAGTTGAATTTGAGTTATAACTTGAGTTGAAGTTGTAACTTGAATAAAGTTGAATAAAGTTGAAACTTAAAAAACGTGAACTTGAATAAAGTTGAAACTTAAGTTGTCTTTTTTTGAGTTTTTTTGGACAAAAGGACATGCATATATTACTATATATAAAATATTAGTAATGAATTGTAAACAATCATACAAAACTATTGTTTTGTAACTTTATTGAAAAAAAAATAAGCTCACTTTGAATTACAATAGACTAAAATGGGATAAAAATGCCCAAAACATCTCTATTTGGATCATTTTTAAAAATATAATAGAACAATAAACTTCGAGCTAACTAGTCCAATCTAAAAATCTAAACCCAGCCTAGCTTGAGGTTTTTAGGTAAGACCCAAAAACATAAGTACTGGACTGACCTGTTTAGTCCGATCTAAACTTTCACCTCTACGTTAGATTTAACACTAAAAATAACATTCTATTAAAGAGTAATTTTTCTATTCAAATGCTAAAATTTAACATTACACGTTCATTTAGCAATTTAGTGGAGATGCTCTAATAAGAGCTAAAAACAGAGAGGGAGAAAGACAAGTTTAACAATGAGCTTTCTTTTCTAGGATTTCTTTTCACGTATTTATGTACATAGGAAACTGTGAAGAGGCATAGGCTCATAATGGTTTACAGCACAACCAGAAGTATTGCATTCTAAAGTAGAGTTGAAATAAATCAGGAAAAAAGTACCGACAGAAATTTCGACGATAGGAACTGTCATTTCACTACCGGTTATTTTAACCGTGAGATTAATTATTCAACGGTCTGGTCTATAAGTGTCCGTGTTAAAAATTTAAAGCGTGCAGCACGGTGTTGCTCTTACAACTGAAATAATACGTTTCAACAGTTAAAAAGGACAGTTCCTACCGTAGAAATTTCCTTACTACCATATTCTTAACTGCTTTACATTTGCATTTAAACCTATTATAAACTTCAAGCCATTCCTAACCCATCAATGACGTCCAAAGCTTTGATCCGATCAATATCAAAGTCAATAACAGGACCGTAAGATGGCCACCTGATCGCAAAACGGTTGTTGGTTTCACTTGTTGGGGAATCTCTACTACTCTTGGTCAATCTGTGGTGCTTGCGTAACTTGGCCTTTGACTTTGAGGCGTCAAAATTCTGACTCTTACTAAATCCAGGAGTTGATATCTTCTTCCCAACGTCATCGAGCATCTCTTGATCTTCAAAGGTCAACTTCGAGGACAAACATTCTGGCGGTTGAGATGATGAAACCACATCGTCGTTCCTCGCTTGGCTGATAAGATGGTGAAGCCACACCAGCAGTTCAAAAATGCAGGCTTCGGTTTTCTCTTTATCCGCATGGTACAACGTCTCGATCCTCAGTACATCAGTGTGGCTAGCTGCAGGTTTCTGGTACAGATCAGACCTGCAAAACCTTAGTCAGAGTAGCTAACGAAACATCAGGGACAAGTGTATGGGACTTTTCTATTACTCACCCTATATTTTCCCATTCTCTGACCCAACCAAATCCTTGAAGATCACTAAGTGGACAAAAATGTGAAAAACAATTAACCAGAGTGAAAAAAGAAAGGAAACAGTTGTCACAAGATTACAACAAGAGGGAACAATCAGCTATAAGTAAACCGATCAAATACGATCAAAGCTTTCCAAATAGTTCCTATATTTAAGAAAAAAAAACAAGGCCTGATATTATCATACCCTGCCCATTATGTAGACAAAGACAATATTAGAGGAATCTGTTATGCTTTAAGAATGGGATTCTAGGTTTAATATCTTAACAGAATGATAGCTTTATGTAAGGTTAAGCAATTCAAGCAAGAAAAAAAAAAGGATAAGGTTATGCGGCTTTACTTGGTTGTATTACGAGCAATTGGAACAATCCACTGCAATGTTTTCTCCATTTTAGCAATGACTTGAGGGATCTCCTGGATTACCATTTGAAGAGAACTATTTAGACGAATTGTATGGATAGTTAAAAAGTTTCAAAGGTTAATTTGAAAGAAAAATATCTTTGGACATGAGAGTCCGATAGAGAATACATTCACGGAGAAACTTGAATTAAAATTTCATCAGTTACTCATCTCGAAATAGAAAGGCAGAATTAGGTAGAGAAGAAATACCTTATCCTTGGCTTGAACGGACCGTAATCTTTTTGATAAAGCTGATTTCATATAGTCTGGCAATCGATGATACAAATCATCCCTTAAATTTGTAGGCATGGAACTTGACAGGGAAACCTGGTCAGATTCGTAAAAATATCAACAGACATATGGCGAAGTTCTATGTCGACAATTAACTCTTCACAAAATGATTTTTCAGTTTACAGTTGCATGTTTATGGACAACACTGTGATTATAAGAAGGGTTTTTGGCACTGGGGCACCATGAACTTACTGTTGTTTGGCAACTTGGACTCCTAACTTTGGCAAACGAGAAATATTTTGCAATTGTGGTCCCATAGCTAACATATTACATATATCAATTAATGTATATAAGGCCCCGCGATTTGTGCAGAAAATTCACTCAAAAGTTTTCATTTGTTGGCAAGTTGGACCCTCCACATTTTTAATGTAAGATTTAGGATCCTAATTGACATCCGTTATCTCTTCAGACTATTTAGGGCCCGTTTGTTTCATATATCAAACAAAAATCATTGATTCTACTACAGTGTTTTCCTCTCAAAATATTTGAATTTCAAACGTCAGAATCAAGAATCGTGGTTTGAGTATACGTTCCAAACGGGCCCTTAGGTTTTCAGTTTAAGATTGCATGTCTACAGACAAACTCTGCTTGTTAAGAAAACTATAATGGCAAACTTACTCATTGCTACTTTAAACTTTAAAGTACAATTCATAAACCAACCGTACTTATATAAACTATAAATTGGAAATCTTTATGAAGTAAAGGGGCAATCTCAAATGCAAATAATTATGGAAAGATAGCAACTAATGTGTCTTAAACTTACAAGAGTATCGATTTGTCTTATAATATGCGCATAATTCAACGCAATACCAGCAGGCCCCAATCTATTATTGTTGCTCTGTGAACCTTCAGATGAAGTATAACAATCTGCAAATACATGAAGGTAAAACAAGATAAAAACCTCATTAAACAAATAGACTTGATAAACAACTTGTACACCAGTCTTCTCAACTTTCTTTTCATAACGCAAGAAGCAAACAAGTGAACGAGAAATTTTTGGCATCTTAATGAAGTATGAGAAGAGATGCAAGTCAACAATTTTCTTTTAGAAGAAAGACCATTATGCTCTCCGATTTATCAGAATCTGGAATCTTTCAAAATGATAAGTCCACTATTGTGTCCTAAAAGTGGTGATCTACAAACCAAGCAACAGCAAACAAACATTTAATTCATCAAAAGACCATCCAATACTTGCCCTTCATTAGAATTGTTAAATAAGAAAGACATTCTAAGATATTGAAGGTTGTCGGTAACTTAGTCTGATGTTCTCAAGTGTTTTGTTTTCCAAGAGTAATTATTTTTTTCTTTAATTGATTTTCTTGTGTTTTTTTTTCCCAAGAGTAATTGGTGTTATATTTTCTAAATCTTTAATGTTTCTAAATAGTTTTCGATCTGCATACGTCCCTACAAAATTGATTAAGTGTTTTGATTGGAGTAAAGAAAAGAGTTTTCAGGAGCAAAAATTCATGTATAACCCAATAACCAAGGTTTGATAAGGGAACCGGAGTAGGCTACTATGAGACAAAAGATTGGGTATGTGCCAACGGCAAATTTAAAAAACTTCCAACTATAAATTCTAAACTATGTTTAGTGCATACCTGCGCTGCCAAAGGCATCATGAATCTTCAAATGCAAGAAATGCACAATGTCCACAAGGCTCTTGATCACCTGTAGAGAGAATATTTTAGATTGGTTTCTAGAACTACATCTTCGAAAAAGAAAATTTTTTTTTTTTTTTTTTTAATTGTGACAACAGGATGTAGCAAACAGAAATAGCCAAAAGACATTCTAATGTCTTAAAGACAATTTCCTCCCTCCTATATGCACATAAAAGTGTCAGATAAAAGACAGGTTATCTTACCTCTTCAAAGCTCTTGGACCAGAGTGATTTTTTCTTTAAAATGATTACATGCTTCCGTTGTGCCTGCTGCTCTTCTTTTAAGATTGCTATATCTCCTAAATGTTGAGAGATATAGAAATGAAGAAACTAAGAACTGACGTGATAATAATTATAAAGGCAAAAAAAAGAAAAAAAAATCAAAATAATACTAGTAGCTCAAGGACTATAAATACCACTTGCAGAGGACAATTTTTATATAATGATCACAAAACTTTTCTCTTCTATTTTTTTTTTCTCTCTCTTTTCCCGCTGGGAAAAAAAATGTATTTCTCAAGTATTACTAAGCTAGATAGTGTTAAGTGTTAGATAAAGGTCTAGTAAGTTCCTACATGAATGAAAGCAAAAAAAGTAATGTTGGATTATTGGATGGCGCTTTAGTTGCATAGAATCTGCAAATAAAATATGCCTGCTAACTCATGTCCTGGTATGTTTTAAATTTTTTGGTGGCAATGGATATGAATGCGTGAGTCGGGCCAAGATATATGGCACATACTGTTCTATTAGAAAAATTATGAACAAGTGAGTCGGGGCGTCCTCTTACAATTGTGTTTTCGACATATATGCATATCAATGTCTGAACGCATGTTTACCTGAAAAGAATTGCTAGTATCAATCCATGACTATAGTCTACATGATCATGATTCATTTTCTTGCTTTTTACTGGTTCTATAATTTCTTCAAAGAGGAGGAAGCAAAGGTCAACATGAATGTCTGCTCTTAGGCGTTTCCTATGAGAAATATCTCACGTAAATATGCTAGATTTCTTTCAAACAAAAAAAAAAAAAATATATATATATATATATATATAGGCATGAAACTCTTCGTTAATAAAACGCATGGAAAAGGGAGGACAATATTTCCTCAAACGAAAGAAAAACTAAAAACAGCAGTCAGCAAATACAAATACATAATCGGAAAAGGTCTCTTTAACTTAACATAAAAATTCAGAGGAATATTCCTTACTGAACTCTTTCGAATGATGAAATTTAATAGGATAGCCAAAACTTAATTCTTTCAAGATAAACTCCGTAGACTAATGTACAACAACTTGCAGGACTAAAAAAAAAAAAAAAACAGAGAGAGAGAGAGAGAAAAAAAAAAAAAAAAAAAAAAAAACAAAAAAAAAAACAAAAAGTGTTTTAAAAAAAAACCACTAATACAAGAGTCAAAAGTTGCTTTAAGCAACAGAAGGAATGCCAAATGTCATTTACTGAGAATATCAATCCACAAGTTACCTTTTTGAGCCACATTTGTGCTATCCTCTTTAAACTTTTCTACAATATCTCGTTCAACTTTGTCCAACACTTTCAATGCCTTAAATAATTCCTGAAACCAAGAAACAGTTTTTTATTTCCTTTAGTTAATTTTCAAACAATGTAAGTCGTTTTCATTAATTGGAAACTAAGATGAAGAGAGAAAGAAATATCAAACTTAAGCAGCCAATGGAGTAAAAAATAAGTTCCTATCAATCAAAGAGAGCTTTCATAGCTGAATTGTTCAGGAAAATAACTGCAAGTAAGACGGCAATAAATGAAAACAATAACAAAAAAACACAATAACTCACAGTTGTATGGTTAACCAGAGTCATTAGTTGTTGCACGGTTGAGTCTGCATTCAAGCGCATATTTTTAGTATGCTCCGTGGACAACCTATCAAGGGCAAAAAATATGAAGAAGAAACGTTGAGAATCTTACTCAAAACTTTGGATGGAAAGAAAAATTAAAAGAACAAAAGAGGGCATCTTCAGATATTACTTCTTGAAGTATCGATCCAAATTGTGCCACTGAGGATCTTTACAATGATTTCCAAGACGCACCACTTCTCTGGAAAATTTTTCCAATTCCTCTCTGATGGATTTGATCAGCAGAAAAAACATCATTTTTTCTTCAATTTTTAATCATATGAATAAATAAACAACAAGCTAAACATAACCAAAAAAATAAAATGAAAATGTGAAAATATAGCAAAACCATACAGCTAAAATGTACCTCATGTCAACTTTAGCAATTCTAAGGAGTTCATCCATATCTTCTGCTACTAACATTTTCACCCCTTCTGATCGAAGCCTAATCGTCTTCAAATCTTTGATGTTACCTTCCGAGAATGATTCCATCAGCTTGGCACCCTTTATAATAGTGTTTCCAACCTCAAAAGCTAAAATTGAAATTTTACTCTCTTTTAATGAAACCCTCATAGTGAAACTACTATTATTGTTCAAATTCATCACACTACTACCAAGAGTGTCCAAAATATCCACAGCCCTTTCAAACCAAGCAGAACCAGCTCTCCCTAAACGTAAGTTCATTGCTGAGACCTACATAAAACAAAATCAAAATGAGAAACAGACCAACAACACAAACAGGACAAGTCCGCCAAAAAAAGAAAAAAAGGTATTTGGCACATTTACTCCTTGAAATTTTCACGATTGCCCTTGAGATCTTTTTTTTTTTTTTTTTTAAAGGTATTTTCATCTTGGCAAATTGCCATTGAATTTAATGAAGTGTTGTAGAACTCATTTGATGAAAGAAACCTATATTTCATATGACGATCAGGCGTCGTGTCATGTGAACGAGGGCATGTCCTTCCAAATTTTAACATGATTCATCTATTTTAGGGCACTATGCGACATTCTATCAAACTCAGGTGTAATTTACCACAGTTCAAAGATCAGAGGCAACTTGCAATCCCAGTCAATGTTAAGGGCAAAAGAACCAAAAATAATTATAATAATAAAGAGAAAAAAAACACACACACAATAGGACAAGAGAAAACAAAGTTTTTGACATGTGAAAGACACTAAGATTGAACCTACCTTTGTGATAGCCACCTGCTTCGATGGGCAGGGAATTGCATCACAGAAAACAAGCGAATCGGCCCTACACAGATTATCATTAGCATGGGAGTCTGAGACCGAACTTGGAAGCCTCACCTTGTTCCGAACACCCATTTCCACTTCCTTCAATCACAAACTCTTTTTCACTTTTTTTTTTTTTTTTTTTTTTTTTTTTTTTTTTTAGGTTTCTCAACTCAAACCCCAAAACCCAAATAAAAGAAAAGGCTCAAACAAAATTTTCAACTCCAACCAAAGCCTCAAAAATTAACTCAATATCGCAATTGCAGTAACTGAATTCCAGCCTTTGAAACATCAAGATCAAAACATAAGAATAAGATGCCATTGTCTATGAACTATGAACAATTGGGTAGAATTAAAAATCATCAAAACCCATTCAAGAATGCATAAAATGGAAATATGCAAGTGATTGGTAGATGGCTTAACCGATTAACCGGTTAAAGTTGTTCATTTAGTCGGTACCCAAAAAAAAAAAAAACCATAAAAGAAATAGCCAAGAAATTTACACGGATAGAAAGAGGGTGCAGAGGATTACTGCGAGAGGATGACAAAATGGTGATGTTGATTATGGTGGTGGTGGCGGTAAAAGAATCGGCAATACATTGTTATGTCTTGTGTAAAAAGCCCACCAAATTTCTAGAAGAGAGATATATGATTTGAAAGAACTGAGGTATATAGGAACCAACACAGACATTTCCTCGGACTTTCTATATCTTCAGTTTCTTTAGTTTTCGTTTGTGCACCAATCGCCGGCTTTTACATGAAGCTTCCACTCGGTATGCAGATATTCAACGGGTTTTTGTTTACACGAACCGCCCTAAAAATGTGCGAGCTAAATTTTGGTTTTTGGATAATGTGACGTGTATATTGATTTGGCATGGAAGTGTTTTTTATGGAAGTTTGATAATAAGGTTTGGTTTGGAATATTCTTTTATTCTTTTTTTCACTAGTAGGGTTTTTCTACTAATAAGGTTAGTTTATAATTGTCATATCTAATTAAAATCATATCAGATTGAAAGTTTTTGCACAACGGACGATTTTTTATACAAGTCTGATGGTCAAAAATAAAAAATTATTAGTAGTTTATTTTTCAGGTTTATAAGAGAAACTCTCCTCTTTTTACTAAGAAATTATTGTTCTTGAGTAATCTTCATTAGAGCAATGCTATTAGACATCGGTGGTGCTTAATACCATCTAATAAAATGTGGGTCCGTAACATGAGACTCACCTTCTATTAGTACTAGTGGTGCCTTTAAGTATTTTTTTCATCCATTAGTATTTGATAAAGTGACGCCTTTAAGTATTTTTTCATCCATTAGTATTTGATAAAGTGACGTGTATATTGATTTGACATGGAAGTGTTTTTTTTTTCTTTTTCTATTTGAACTAAAGATTTGACATGGAAGTTTGATAATAGGGTTGGTTGGTTGGTTTAGAATATTATTGTTCTTTAATAATTTCCATTGGTGTTTGATAAATAAAATAAATTTGTTGCACCATGGTTGAAGAATCAGACCGTCAATATGAGATAAGGGTCAAGAACTCTAGAAGCCAGCACTAGACTTGACGGTCGAGGAGTCCTAGAAGGAAAATAGCACTTCAGTTGAGGAGATAACTTGGCTAGCACAATGGATTTGGTCGAGAAGTCCAATAGAGTAGCTTGCATAGTGGAGTTCGAGTTACTAGGGTGGTCGAGATCTGTCAGTGCCCGCTGAATTAAGGAGGGATAATCTTTATCCTCTAATTCAAATTCAAATAAAGGATCAGAAATAGATTATTATCAACAATCATGTATTTAAACTCAAATAAATTAATATGTAGATAAAGCTACGAAAATCCTTCTCAAAGAAAGGATAAGGAGGCTTATCCTATAACGTAGTTTAGAGATAATATATATCATGTATAGAAAAACTTATAGATAAGGATTAAACCACAAATTTATTTTTTACGCACAATTTTTAACTCGAAAAGATATTTTATGTACTCTTAAGACTTAGTGCATTTATAAGTGGACGTAGCAATAATATTTTTTACCGAACTACTAAAAATTTGTGTATTCTCTTTATTTTTTGCATTAATTTTTAAGTCAATTCGTGAGAATTGTAACGCGAGTATTCTCAAAGAGATAAATTATGAGTTGATGAATGTTTACCATCAACAAAACTTATTTTCATTCAAGTTATGAAATCAGCAATTACTCTTTGAATTTGTATCGATCTTCCCAGTAAAGTTGCCGTGGGGGCGAAAGGGGGCAGCAAACCCCGTCTCGGGAATAAAGGGACCAAACTTCTGCATCAAATTTTCGTTTACAATATTTAGAACTCGTTCAATTCGAGGATTCGGGTTTTTAATTTGAGCCGAGATGCGACATTTTCTGAGAGCTTTTCACTGTAATAGAAAAAATTAGATGTGACATTTTTTAAGAGTTTTTTACTGTAGAAATCTAGAACTGAAAACTCGAATCGGTGAAATGAACGAGGTCTAGAGAGTTTCACACTTGTGAAATTTAATTGCCTTTTCTTACACCGGTTTCTTTCTGTTTTTTTTTTTTTTTTTTTTTTTTTTACATAAACCGTCCTAAAAATTTGTATGATAAATTTGGATAATGTGACATGAATATTGATTTGACATGGAAGTTTTTTTTTTTTTTTTTTTTTACTTTTTTTTTGGCTAATAAAGATTTCACATGGAAGTTTCGTAATGAAGTTTGATGTCAAATCAATTTCACAAGTGACATAATACTTCCATGTTCCATGTGACATAATATTTTTTGTTTGATAATGAAGTTTGATAATAGGGTTGGTTTGTTAGTTTGGATCCTTTGGAATATTATGTCTTGTTCTTCAATAATTTCTTTTTTTTTTTGCCGGAAAATTCATTAATTTCCACTGGTGTTTGATAAATCTATTTTCATTCAAGATATGAAAGCAATTACCTTTAAACTAATTTTTAAAAATAAAAAGTATAAAAAATATCGGTTTTTACCTTTAATAATTATCTTATAATCTTCCAGCAAAATGTCATCGAATATTTCGTGTTAAAATCACGTATCGTTTGAAAACGTGTTTCTTTTTTTTTTTATTATTTATTTATAAGAAGGGAAATTAATATTTAAAACAGATTGAATAATTATAATAGACTTTTATGCAACGGTTGATTAATGAAGGTTGTTCTTATAAATTTAATCAAAAAGTGACGTAACATTTTTTTGAAATTTTTTTTTTTTTTTTTTATAATTTAGGCAAAACACCTGAGTGTAAAAAGACCTTAATTCTATATAGGAGGAGCCCCATTAACAGGTGTTTTCCGCATCAAATTCCCTTATTTCGGGAAATTATAACATATGCTCTTTTTTTTTTTTTTTTTTTGAAAGGACATATGCTGTTTTGTAAACCATGTGTAGTAAATAACATAATTTACTATCCGTGAAAATAAAAAACACGTGTCAAAATTTCAATAGGTGGTGTTCCTTTACTCTATATAAATCTGATGTTATCATGTTGCATTTACTTAACAATTTCTTTATTCATCATATAAACACAATTTATGTGTTATGATAAGTAATATATTTACCATATAAGTTATCAATTTATTAGAAAATAACTTACTCTTTATAACATTAAAACCTCTCTTTGACAATTAAATCTATCATTCATCAAGTAAATGCACCAATTACCAAATCGTAAATAATTTATTTGATAGTAAATGAAACATTTACACGAAAACATTTTATATTTACCCGTGTCATAGAATCGAGTGAAACTGAAGTAAAAAAATACGAAGAAATGCCCATGCACACCTTATCTTTTCACTTTCCTCCTTTTCCTTTTCATACACTAACTTCTTACAAACCTCCATTTCCCTTCACTGACAACAAACTCATAGACAAATCAGCGTCACGAAGGACGCGTGCCGTACTATACCGCTCAGAATAACAAACAAGAACCAACTAATGATAGCACGGCACAACACGAAGATCAACGATGGTTCACATGATGCAGGTGCCGTCAGCTACATGAGAGAGATCAGAGAGATGGAGAAAGAGAGTGCGAGGGGAGAGAGAGTGTGAAAATGCGATGGAAAGAAAGGACGAGTCGAGAAAGAGAATGAGAGAAGGAGGAGGGAGGTAGAGAGAGAGAGAGAGCGTGTCGAGAGGGTAAGAAATTTTGGGGATTTAGAGTTGCAGATGAAATAAAAAGGAAAAAGAGAATAAAGGAAATGTATTATCTAGATTTTGGGGTTAAGTGGGGTTAGTTTTAGTATTTTTAATACATGGTAAATATGAATTCACAAAATTATGCTATTTATTAACTCTCATTAAAATTATGATATCACTTTTTATTGATTTTCAAATTATGTTATTTCCCTCCTCTCAATTATTTCGCCATTTATTTTAATTATTTGTACCCACGCCTCTTGAATTTTGGAGTTGTCTCTAGTTTGCCCCATACATTTATACTACTCTAAATTTTAAAGTTCTCTCTCTTGTGCCTTTGTTTTGAATGTCCTCAAAACCAAACAGAAAAAAGCATGTACACTTAGATCATCTCTAATGTAAATGTTAATACTGATTGTATATTTAACATAAAAAATGTGATATAGTATGTTATTTTTATTTTTACTCCAATGTATAATGTTATTTAAAATGCTAAATTTATTTTTTTCTACAATTATTAAGCTTTGAAGTTGTAAAAGTAAACTTTTACTTTTAAAATAATGCTCTTATGTGGAGGGTCTAACTAGGGAAAATTGTAATTAAATTTTGAGCTATTTACTCCTAAATTATAGGATCACCACCATTTTGCCTCTTTAATTTTGTGGTTGCTTACAATTTACCCTATGAACTTTGAAATCGCTATCACTTTACCCTCAAAACTTTAAAAGTTCTCAAACTTTTAATTTGTTCTGATTTAAAAAGTGTAGTGTTAAATAATAAGATATCATAAAAATTTTGTGAAAATTTCGTAGAAATACTAGCAAGATATTGGTACTTTATTTTTTTTACTTGGTAAAATTCATGTCTTTTAAAAAAAAAATTTACTTTTAAATGTGGTAAAATTCATGTATTTATTTTATCATATTATATAAAATTTACCTGTATTAGGTTGACTCTAAAGTATTTTTCTTAATTATGAGTGTATGCTCAACATATTTAGTATGTAATTAATATTTTTGCTTGGTGGTGTTCAGTGCTATTGGTATCAACTAACATTCTAATTATAAGAGCAAGGAAACTCCTTTAATTTACTAAAATTTTAATTAAAATTTTAATTAGTAACTTTTAAGTGAGTCATTTTAATCGTATTATTTACGTCACTTAAATATAACATATTTTAATATTTATTGACTTTAAATATAAATAATTTTATTAAATTTAAAAAGAAATTTTTGCATTTAGTAGTGTTTAAAAGAATAAAATAATAACAAAATGAAATAACTAATAACTTCTTTTACTAATTTTTTTTTTAATTTGAGTAAAATACATTCTATAAAATAACTAATGAATTGGATAGCTAAAAAAAAAAAAATGTACTATCATGTCGGAGATGCTGTAATGCGGGCAAAATCCGTCAGGTGTCAGAAGTAGATTTGTGTAGAAAGTAGCTGGCCCACCCACCTTACGTATGAACCATTGCCCGAAAAGGGTCCCACAATAATTGGGTGACGTGGACAACCATTGATTCACATTTCACACTCACCTCCTACCGCATACGGAATAGTATACCGACCATTTTGGGCCTTCCCTCTGCCTCTCCTATCGCACTCTCCGTCGTCGGCCATGGATTCCTCCGCCGTCCGCGTCGACAATCCCTACGCTCTTCTTCTTCTCGCTCTCCGCCTTATTCCTCTCTCCCACTACCTCCTCGCCTTTCTTCTATCCTTCTCGATTTTTCTCTACAATTTTCTCGAACTCCATTTCATTGAAGATCTTCTCTCCGGATTCCGCGGATGTCCCGTCTCCTTGACCTACAATCCGTCTTCCCAAATCTACAATGGCGTCGTTTCCAAGTGCCGGATCCTCCATGGCAGGTCGAGATTTTCTTTTCTCTTCTTTTCTTTTTTGTTGTCGTTTTCGCGGTTTTTCTTCGATATTGATGACGGTAATTGAAATGACGCAGGTACTTGGCAACGCCATGGCTGTCAAGTCCTCATATTCAGACTGTTTTTCTCAATTTCTTTGGAAGACCGCCTGCTTTCAGCTACAAAAGGTTCCCCCCCCCCCTTCTTTTTTTTTCCCCCCCCTCTCCATTTCTATTGATGTTTTGTCTTCAAGGTAGAAATTTTGCGTTCTTGGGCGTAATTTTTCATTGTTTAATTTTTTCTATGTTTACATTTTCGTTGACATAATAGTTTTTCCATTAGAAGTCGGATCAAATACTGTTTCCATGGAAGAATTAATCTGGCAGCTATAGAGGACAATTAAACTTCCCTTGAACAAGTTTGTCTCAGATGTTGAAACAGAAACTGTTTTCTAGGATAATGTGCCAATGCATTTAGTTTGGAAAAGTGGTAGAACATAAAACTTCGGCCAACATATTTACATGAAATGTTAATTGTCATTCAATTTAGCTCCTAAAGCAAGTTATATAATATGAAGTATGAACAGAACATTTTCTGTCTAACCTACTACTTCTGATCCCGTTGCTATCTTAGTTTTCTCTTTCCTTACTAAAGTTCCTATTTGTTATATGGTTGCATTTCTTATTCTCGTTTCATTTAAAATGATACGATAATTTTCTTCTAGAGAACTCTTCCATGCTTCCGATGGTGGAACTATTGCTTTGGACTGGCTGACGAAATATGATGGTAACTATGAAGTGTCACTTTATTGAAGCGCTTTTTATATGATTAAGTTCTATGCAAATGCATGCTAAGTGAATTCTACTTGTCATTAAAATGTTTGCATGACTTTTTTCATCCCGGGTTTTCACTTTACAATTGTGAGCCTCATGGATTTTAAACTATTTCTTTTCTAGATTGACGTATTTGAATTTGTTACAGTTGCGGATGGCGGTTTTCACATGAACAATTCTATTTCTAGGGATGATACAACCCCAATTATGGTGGTAATTCCTGGTTTAACCAGTGACTCCCAATCTGCTGTAAGTTCTGTGCTATTTTTTTGCACTGATTCATGAAATTTCCTGTGGACATGCTCCCAATTTCGACCTTGTTGCCTCTATGAATAATTCTATTAAGGCTGAAAATATGGCAGTCGGTTTGAACAGCAGTAAGTTAATTGAATACCTTCAGTAAATTTTTTAAGACCTTTTCATTTCTTAGAGTTTTAAGGGAAAATGGAAAGTGCGCTGGTTGTGTACGTGCATGGTTGAAATTTGCTAACTTAACAGGAAGAAAATGGCCAAAAAAAAATCTATTAGTATCACTCTACTAGAACTGTAGGAATCACTTCCAGAAATCATGGTGGGTCGCATTAAAAGGCTGGTTATATCAGATAAATCAAAGTGAGAGTTTTAGCTCTTGAAAATTGTCTACATTCCCCCAATATATAACTTGCAGGCTTATAGATAGCCACATACACCCTGAAGAGATTCGAAGAGAACTTAGATGATATTTGGTTTGACGGAATTGAATAAGAATGGGAATATAACGGAATTAGAGTAGAAAGAGAATAAATGTTTATTCCAATTCTAACGTTTGGTTAAATGTTAGAATTAATACTAGAATCACAATTTATGTATGGTTAATTATTGGAATGAAATGGAACAAAACTTTTTTACAGAAATTCCCCCTGGTTTAATCATTAGTAGTGTCTTCACATTGGGATAGTGGGCTGGTAAATTATGTTTAATACTATGATATCGAATTAGGGTACGAGAGTTTTAGTTGATATCATATTTGGAAGGGAACTTGTCTACTTTAGGAACGTGTATTCACACATTTTGGTGGAATAGGTACTCTCAAGTCTTTTTGCTCCACCAAATGTAGGATAAGTTCTCTCTCTCCTTGCTACAGATATACTATGTTTTTAGTTAATAATTACATTTGATTAATGGATAAGGATATTTAATTAACTGAGTAATTGTGATTCCTATTCCTAAATTTAGTAACGACAGAAAGCAATTAGAAAGGTGATTAAAGTGTTTCCAATTCCACTTCGTAATAGGTAACTGGTAAGTAAACAATAGAAAGGGAATCAATCATCTTTTTCTTATTCTTTCCAAAAACCTTTCTATTTTCCCATTTAAACCCCTTTACAAGTCATTAAGATGCCCTTAAAGACTATTAGAACAATACAGAATGCAAAGATAAAAAAGTACCAGTAGCTCTTGGAAAATTAAACATAAGCGACTGTCTGAAAAAAAAAAAAAGAAAAGAAAAAACAACTTAAGAGCCTAGAAGTAATTGATTGATCGCATTCATTAAACCTTGACTGACAATTTGACTTCTAATTAAAGCCCGTGGACTCTCCTTTTGAGTAGCAATTCACGGCCATTGACCATTTTTTACGCAATCAACTACAGCCTTTTCTTTTAAAATATTATATAAATAAAATACAGCCTAGATTATACTAAAACTACAAATCATAGCTAGGTGGACAAGATCATAGATGGGCCAAATATAATCCAAAGCATAAGTGCCACGGTGATTTATTTTCTTTGTAGCCTCTACTGGTTTGTAGCCTTTACTGGTAGAACTATTTTTTTTTTTTTTTTAAATTATCATGTTCAAGTACGTTATGTATGAGAACTTGGAGATTTTATTTGGTCAATTTCATAACATACGTTGCAGTATTTAAAGCACCTGGCTTTTAGTACGGCAAAAAGTGGATGGAATGTAGTTGTCAGCAACCACAGAGGACTGGGTGGCGTTTCGATTACTGTGAGTAGCTTTCATAAATGAAAACACTATTTAAGTTAACCTTTTATTTTAAAGATTTTTTTTTTCTTTTTGGCGGATATATGGGGTCTTGCAGTGTCACCTTTCCTTCTTCTTTGATTATGAAGGGATTGGACATCGACGTTTGGTTCATGAATTCAGAATCACGATTTAAAATTATTTTTGATTTATGTGTGTTTTTTATGAGAAAAAATATTATAGTGAGTCACGAATCATGATTCAAATCATGACACGAATTCTCATACCAAACTAGTGTGGTTTGGATTATACAAGCCAATACATGGGATAATAGATTGTACAATCCACCTGAAATAGCTGCATTGACTTCGTGAAACGACAGATTGCTTAAATTATAATGCTTCTATTATGTCAATGAAAAAAAATGACTTCTTAATGTCTTTTCGTTAACAAATTTTTTTCAATGAAAAATTTTGCAGTCTGATTGCTTTTATAATGCTGGATGGACCGAAGACATTCGCGTAATTATCAATCATCTCCATCATGTATATCCCAACGCTCCTTTATTTGCAGTTGGAACTAGTATTGGAGCCAATGTTCTGGTACTTCATCCCATTTTCTCAGGTCTCAAGGAAAATGATTAACCCTTTCTTGTCACATAAATGATGATTAATAATGTTTCGGGACTTTTGAACTCGGTGCAAGCAAAGACATTTATGAGACAAGCACTAACTTTCTAAACGTACTATAGGCAAGAATCACATTCTCCTATATGGTTAACATCTTGTTATTAATATTTTGCTCTTTTTATATCATTGCTTTCAGGTAAAATATCTTGGGGAGGATGGTGATAACGTTCCTGTTGCTGGAGCTGTAGCTATCTGCTCCCCCTGGGACCTTTTGGTTAGTGTTCAGACTTGGTATAGGTGTACTTCACACGATAAAATTACTATAACAAGAAAATTATCGAGGCCTTGTTTGGTTCGTCTTTCGGATTGTAAGATTTGCTTTGAATTGTGATTCGAACTAGTGTTTGGACACGCAAATAAATTGTAATTTAAATTGGGAATAAAATCTTAACTTTGTTGGTTAAAGTGTAGAAAACTATCTTTAGGAATATCTGAATTGTTTTCACTGTAGAAAACAATTCGGAGGGAGGGTGTGAGTCAATTCTAAAATCAACGGTTTAAACCATTGTTAATGATTTGTATAGTCCTCATTTAGTTCTCGTGTGGGTCAATTCTAAAATCAACGGTTTGAACTATTGTTAATGATTTGTATAGTCCTCATTTAGTTCTCTACCAAACATCAATTTGAACCTTCAACTACAATCCGAATTGAATTTTTTGGTTCGGATTGTTGTAACAAACATCACGCTGAGCATTTTCTATTCCTCAGACCAATAACCTATTTTCCAATGACCAATAACCTATTTTCCAATGCGCCTGGTCCTGGTAGAGGAATTGGAATTTGCTCCTTTTACATTTGTGCACAATAAGCACACACAAGCCAATATTTTGCAATATTGAATTAGATTTTTGTAGACTAGTTTCAAATTTCAATATCGACATCAATGTTCATTTATGCACAAATATATTTTATAATTTGAGAATAATTCTACTTAAAAATGGTTGCATAAAAATTATTTAGAAAGTCTTGCTTTATCTCTCTCTCTCTCTTGAAAAAAAAAAAAAAAAAGATGGCGGATCACCTTACTTTCTATAACATAAACCAAATCTGAGCCTTATTGACCAGGCATACCTGGATAAAACTTTTGTTTTATACCTTGTAAGATCTGTGCACTTTCATAAAAATCCACATGCCTTCCATTCAATGACCCATTGTAACTGTTTTTGATCCACATCTTCCTTTCCATGTGTTTCCTTGTTAATGCTTGACATTAGATGCACAAAGTTCTCACTCTTGTGGTCTCTTTGACTATCCAGTTTAACTATTCCCTTCTGTGTGTACTTATTTCCAATAAACTGACATTTGACTTGCTCTTAAACCTACATGATCTATAACCATTAACCTCTAAGGTGTTGATTCACATTACTTGTTATGAGTTAATCCCCTATTTGTCTCTTGTACTCTCATGTTATCTGATATTAACATGCTTCATTAGACTTTAGACATCACTTAATGAATGCCAAATGAGATGGACTTGACGCTGATCCTCATATAAAGCAGCTTTTAAATTTACTACTTCATCGTATTACATCATTCATGGTGGTTCTTTTGATATCTGGGCGCCCAGAATCCTTATTCTCTTCCACAATCTAATGTGTATAATTTTTTCCAAGTATTCCTTACTTGGAGCATTTAGCTTTTCATTTGTAATTAACTATGAGAACTACTTATCAATGTGAAAATAGTTGCTCATTGGTTGTCTATCCTTTTCCAATTTCTCTTGTTTCCTGTGCAGATTGGTGATAGATTTATACGGCGCAGGTTCGTGCAGACGTTTTATGACAGAGCACTTACTATTGGCCTTCAAGGCTATGCTCAATTGTACGTAAATTTTTCCTTTTAGTTGAGTAAATGGAGAATGAAATTTTAAAACTTCATAGTTCCATGAACGTTCAGGGACTTCTCTACTCCATAGATATACATGCATTATATTCGCACCTGTATTCAAACTTGTATGTGGATCTCTGTTTAAAGACTGAAAATTATGCCTCAATTAATTAGTTGTGTCTGTCAATATTTTGTTTCACAACTTTGATAGTAATGCAAATGTTTATTATGCAGACATGAGCCTCGCTATTCTCGCCTTGCAAATTGGGAAGGAATTGTAAAGGTTGGCTTCAATTCCAATTTTGATTCCGTCATTTATCCGTGGAACTCCATATTCTTTTAATTTTACGACACGTTGCTAGCCACAAATTCGCCAATAATGACTGTTCTATAATCTGTGGCCTGACACACACACACACACAAAAAGGAAAAAGAAAGCAGAAAACGTTCCTTGAGTAACTAATCTAGTCCTTGTTACGATTCAGGGAAGTGAACTTTCTTTATTGCAAGTGCGTTTCTTGCTGCCAACGTGTTAATTTAGTGCATGACAAAAGATCTTGATTAATAGCGGCTTTATAAGATGGTCATGAAAATTTTTATTATTCATGAAAGTCAAGATTGAAACAGTTTGTCCTGCAACATCCAACCATTGTATTAGTCTATTAGATACTGGATCGTTTCCCGATTCCATGCCTCATTATGTGATGAGTAACTGGTCACATTTCATGATATTGCAAGTTGCTCTCCTCAAGGCTAGAGAAAAAACATCTATAACAAAAAATAATTGCACTTATGTCTCCATTGAATTTGGAAAATATGCATCTTCTATGCTACAAAGAAAAATGCTATGCAATTGTCATTCCGTATAAAGTTGACAGAGTAAAACAATATAATTATGAAGATAATGGAGGGCGCTAGATTTCTCTTTTATATATATATATATATATATTTTTTTTTTAGAGTATTGTGTGCGGCTTGATATATATGTCCTGCTGTCACTAATGTTTGTTTAACATTATCCTCTTTTGCTTCAAAAGTCACGTACCATTAGAGATTTTGATCACCATGCAACACGCCTTGTTGGGAAATATGAGGTATGCACGCTTGATATTTCACAAATTTGTCATGTTCTCATTTCTTTTTCCTATCAGTTACCAAGAGTATGTTGTTTTCTCAGACTGTGGATACATACTACAGGCGCTGCAGCAGTGCTGGATATGTAGGAAATGTGTCGGTCCCTCTTCTCTGTGTCAGTGCTTTGGATGATCCTGTCTGTACCAGAGAAGCCATTCCTTGGGATGAATGCAGGTGAAGCTACTCTTATTATGTTAATGAATTCCTTCTTCATTTGGTTTGAGGATTCGAGTCCTGACGTCATATATTTGTCTTTCATAGGTTAAATAAAAATGTTGTCTTGGCTACAGTAAAGCATGGAGGACATCTTGCATTCTTTGAAGGGATAGCTGGAGCTCGCTTGTGGTACTTGATATTTACTTATTTCCTATTAACAGTTTTAATTGTTTAAATGATTTTCAAAACAATTTGTAATGGACCTGAGGGCATTACCCAAAATGATTTTACGTAAAACTTATACCATATTTTGAAGTTCAGTATTCTATATTTTGTGTCGGTTATAACCCAATGTGCATTATTTGGAATTTTTTTTGCTTATGTGTTCGATTTAATTATTAATTGTTGTATATAGGTTTATCCATTGCTATCACTTTATATGCGTTATTTTATGTGGCCTTGGATGATCTAATGGTCAAAATTTTCTAATTTCGGCGGTTTATTTCTTTTCACTGGCAGGTGGGTAAGGGCCACAGGTGAATTTTTAAGGGTTCTACATTCTAGCCAATACATGCATGTGCAGAACAAGGTGCAATTTGTGTTCACTAAGTTTGCTAAGAAGCTAATATGATAATTATAATGGTTGCTATTCCGTGGTTGCTGATGCTGTCAATAATCAGAGACGTTATTATTGACTCATCCAGAGTTATATTTCTGCACATTAATATTGGTTTTTTCTTTGTATTTCAGATTGCGAACACTGGCCCCCAGTCTTCTTTGGATTCTACAATTGATCAGGGTCCATTTGTAAGTGTTGCGGAAGATGGAATGGTGGCCGCAATGGGCAATGAACGAAAAGACGATGATACGGTAGAAGAAGTATCTGAGCCTCAAAGGTCGGTTCATAGTGAAAAAACTCAAATGGTTTCAAACACAGGCCTCATAGATGAGCAAAGTACACAACAAAAGTCGGGTTTTGTGCCAACCATTGAACAAACATCCGTACAAGTTACTGCTGTCCAGGATGCAAAGCCTGTTGTTGCAACTTATTCTGTTAAAAGATGTTTGGATATTCTGCGTCGACAGAACAGGTACTCAATATGGTTACTTGCTTATATTGCCATAATTTCAAGCTGGCCATTTTTAGGTTCTGCCCTTCGAGTACTCTCTAGAAAGAGGCTCAGAAATGTCTTACCTGCTGTTTTACTTAGAAGATAGTCATAGTCCCATGCTCTAAGTCACTGTTGTACTCTCAATGTAGTATGGGACCCACAGATAGGACCCATATTCTATTAGTCATGGTGTTTAATACCGGTGGTACCTCCAAATATTTTTTTATCGAGTTTTTATGTTTTAAACTAAATTACGTGCAGTAGTGTAATTCAATCTAGAAAGCTGCCGAGAACTCGGGATGTCACCACTAATTTTCAGGCCGTTATAAATTACCAAATAAAATTCTATCGTGATATATGTAATTATTTGTGGATCTAAAAGTAAACATGTGAAAAGTGATTAGTTAGAAAATTATTAGTGGTACATAGCGTGCAACCATTTAAACGACGCAGAAAGCGGAAGCGAAAATCAATATCCACACGAAAAAAGCCAAAAACACGCATCCTCTTGTTTTGTTTTGTTGTCTTGTCGTGTCCTTTTGTAGAGGAAACTTGCCGAGGGTTAATCAGCAAGCCCGCCAATATCTCTTTTCAGATTTTGCTCTTTTTAACTTATGCATCTTCCTTTATACCTAACAAATTGTCTTGTACTTGAAAAGAAAAATGTGATTAGTTTACAATTTACAATTAGCCTTTTGTTTTGCATGACCAAACGATCTCAATCGTTTTCCAGAAATATCCGATTCTTACCGATTCATCTCTTTGTATGTATCTAGAGTTGAAAATGAAGTATGTGGTATTTTAGTTAAAGGACATAAAAATGAATCTTTCTTAAGAGGATTAATACAAGGTTTCTCTATCAAAATACTGGTGGAGGGTACTACCTCTTTTCTATCATATTTTAATGGTGTTTTATCGAATTAGTGGATTGGTACGTAGTATTTAGATAATACCAAATAAATACCTCTTACTTCAAAAAGAAAAGAGAGAGAGAGAGAGAATGAGGCAAATAGCATATTTGTATGGGCAATAAAAAAAAAAATTTATAGCAGAAATTTAGAGAGTAGAAATTAATAGCATATTTTATATCAAAACTTTCAAAATCCTAGAAATACAACAGAGGCAGATCTCTGCAAATGCAAGTCGGCAGGGCTTCGCGGCTGTTCCGTCGCGATTCTTTGTTGAGATAGAAATATGCTATATACTGCAATAGTATCTTGAGGCAATGAGGCTCATCTTTTGTATAACAATTTTTGTTCTTTTAATTCTAGTAATTATATAAATTGTCTATTGTAAATACATCATTTTAAAAACAGTTTACTTTTTCATAATTTTATGATTCCTTTTCTTCTTTTAAATTAATTGTTTGTATCTTTTTGTAGATGATATGATCATTATCATAAATTTACAATATTTATACTCCGTTTATTAAGGTAATAGTGTCCTTACACATATTTTTCAGACAATTTTATCGTAAAATGAAATTGTAGATAGTTCTTAAAATGAATCATAATATTTAGACATTTATGTCATTAACCTTTAATCTAAAAAAGTGTTAAGGGAAAATGTTTTATTTTTTTCTTGTCCGAACAAAAAGAATAGAATCTCTCATCAGTGTAAAGAAAAAGGCATTAGAGAATTTTTTTTGTCTCTTTTTTTAAAGAATTTACGCAGTAAATAAATTAATTTGAAGCTATTATTTAAAAGCACATCAAGAACATTTTAAGTCCTAAAAAGGGTACAAGCCATTAGAAACAGTGGCAGAGCTAGATTATTTTAAGGGAAGATGAAATTTTGAAGGTATATACAAAATTTATTTCAAAAAGGACCTTTTAGTTTTTTTTTGTTTTTCTTGTTTCTAAGATGTAACTAGTTTGGTACTAGTAAATACAATGAATATTTCCATACATTTTTTAGAGGAAACAAAAATAACTCTCAATACATGCAAGCCATGTTTGGTAGTTTGTATTGTATTGTATAAAGTGTATTATATTGTGTTATATTATCATAATACAATACGATGTTCGGTGTCATAATGTATTGTATAAAGAGTTAAAATGTAAAATTTTAATAATTTTGGTCTCAAAATGTAATTTTTGAAAAGTTTTGGGGTCAAAATATAATTTTGGAAAAGTTTTAGGGTCAACATATAATTTTTTTATAAAATATAAATTTGCATTGTGCCCCTCAAATTTTCAACAACTATGGGCTCTGACATTATCTTATGTCGGCACGACTCCAACCTCTAGTCGTGCCCTATCCCAACATGAATCATTGATATACTATAAAATAATACAATAAAGTACGTCAAAAATGAGTTGTATTCAATAATACGACATAGACTGTATTAATTTACCATTCGTATTGGTTCATACAATACGATGACCACACTAAATATTGTATTATTGTACTATTATATAATGCGGTGCTCTAATACGGTCAAACAAACATCCCCGCAATGAATAAGGCTTGTTTGGATAAGGGTGTTTGGTATGGGGATTCGTGTCATGGTTTGAATCATGGTGTAGCTTACTATAGTGTTTTCTCTCACAAAAAACACACGTAAACTGAAAATGATTCTGAATCATGATTCTAAATCCGTGAACTGAACGTATGTGGTTTGCAACCATTACTATTCATGATTAGAATAATACAACATTTTTTTTTAAAATTTGGGGGAAAAAAATTAGAGCACAAGGCGACAAGATCAAATATAATTAGTTCATTTTATTTGAGTAGGTTTGCTTGAGGATCTTTCAACATTGTGTCGCTCATACTAAAAACAAACTCAACCAATGAATGACCAAACTTTGCTTGTTTGTATATGTGTATGATATAGGTGGAAAATCATATAAAATATAGAAGTCACCCAACTAGTAGAAGATACTTTTTATTGATTTGTTTGTTTAATTAAAGGGAAAACATGAGGGTGATATATACAAAATGCAAGAATTGGTCAATTTCAGTATCTCACAGGAAGAAATCTGCCGAAGCATGTTTGATTAAAGGACAAAAGTTTTTGGTGAGAAAATGACATTTTCATTAATAGGAATCAAAGAAGGCAAAGACAAACTTGACGTCTAATTTATGCCACACTCAAATAGAAGAATAGAAGTTTCCTCGTCCAATTAAAGAAAGCCAAATAGTATCTTGCTTTCCTGTTTGAAAACACAATAACCCCCCTTGTGAGAAAAGAATAATTATATTCCACTACATAACAAAAGAAGGAAAAAATTAAGTAAAAGCCAAAATTTTTTCTCTTTGTTATCAACAAGACTTATTTGTCTTCATATGCGTGTATACGGGTATCACAACTTTTCACATTTTGGCAACCAAATATACAAATTAGAAAAGAAAAGAAAAGAAAAAAAAAATTGGTATTTGTTCCACAAACATGGTTTAATAATTTGTTTCTAAGATAACATTTGTTTATTTAATTTTACATGCAAAAGAAGACATATAATCATGAAAATTAAAGCTCAAGTAAAACAGGATATATTAGTTATTAATTTGAATTGTTTTCTTTCACTAAAAGAAATTGAAAGACAAGATTTTGTGCAGGGTGACGATCGTGGGGAATCTAGTGGTTGAATTCGGCTTGTCTGACTTCTTTGTCATCTTCTACTAAAGCCATTATATACTTCCCTATCATCTTTTTAATTTTCAAGAGAAAGAAGATTATGGCTCTTAATTCTTAATTTGTTCTACATATTATTATATATCCCCATGATGACGTGGAAATTACTAAAGTCAAATTCAAGTATTTAATTCGTAAATGTATATGATGTAATAATTATTAAGGTAGCTTAATTAGTGGTTGAGTTGCTTCTAATGTATTGAGTCTTGGATTATTGTTACAATGGATGCAACTGAAAAAATCAATATATATATATATATATGATGTAATAATTGGTCCGGGGCAATGTGAAGGTTTAAAGAATAATTTTAGCTTTTTCTGAATACAGTTCCATTTTTTAGTAGAGTTAATCACATTTTTAACCGTCGAACCAGTGGTGAAAACACATTTTGGTCAATGATTATTAAAATGTCTCAGAACAATTCTTGATAATCAAATTTTCACAAATCAGTTATTTCATCTATCAAACTGTTAAAATCTCAATAGATCAAAGATACATGAGGACGTTGTTCAATTTTCGTTCTGATTTTAACAATCGAAAAGACAAAAGGGAATTACAACTGTTAATTAAAAGGAAATGGCAAATGCGTTTTTAAGTTGAGATTTTAATAGTAGGATAGATAGAATAATTAATTTGTGATAATTTGACAGATTGGAAACTCATTGTGAGACATCTTAAAAAGTTAGAGACTAAAATGAGATTTAACCTATAATTGAGAAACTGAATTCACTAATCTGTGTAAATTAGGAGAAGATCAATTTCAATTAGCAAATCATTTCTTGACAAATAGATTTTTTTTATGTATATAGAGTATCCTTGAAGAAGACATACTGTAAATGGGGTGATTCGCTGTACAATTTTATTAAGTAGAATGAGTAGTCTTACCATCTTACTAAATGCTCGTGGTAAAACTTTCCATGGATCGACACAAACTACCGATACCTAATGCAGTCTAAGTTATACATGAGAACATTTTTCTTATAGGAATTAAAGAATATTTTTACATGAAAAACCGCTTCTAATTAAGTTATTCTTGTATATACTATAGCTAGTAATATTGGTGTATATAACAGATAAAGTCATTGCATACACACGTTATAACTTACGTACATACATACAGCATTCTTCTTTATGTGTATATATATACATATACAAATATATATATGTATATATATGTATGTATGTATATATATATATATATATGCGCACGCATAGAATAGCCTAGAGTTGCCATATGTCAACCTTAAGGTATATCACGATGATCAGATATTAATAAAGATTTATATATATATATATATATATTGATGCATAGAGTGTAGAACCTTAGCTATCTGGGTATCTTGCATACTAAACTATACCATTATATATATATATATATATGTATATTATGTCCTCCTTAAACAAGACAAGATAAAGAACTTTGGCATATTCCTCTCTCTCTCTCTCTCTCTCTCTCTCTATATATATATATATTGTTGTTGTTGTGTTAATTTTCATAGACTCGGTCAATTTGTCTGTTTCCAAGAACCACGTCATTATTAATTTCCTGTGGGCGAGTGGATTCTAACCGCCCATGGTCCATGCATATATATCATATGTCATATATACGTTCATTTTGCTATCATCATGCATTACTTCTTTTTTAGCGGTGACTTAGATTTATTGTAGATTATTAACATTAGATAGTACGTATAATTAGTGAACCTCATCAAAGAGTGAATTGTTCCAATCGTATCAATATATTAAAAATAATAATACAAATAAAATAAGGAAAGAAAGAAAGGGGGAAAAAAAAGAAGGGAGGAACGAAAGGAAAATGCAGTAAAAGTACATATATAATTCTCTGGATGAATATTAGAAGAATCCACTTATAGAGTGTTATAATTCAAATTTATCACTTTTGTAAAAATGTAATGTTTAATTTTTAAATCAAAGTAATATAGGTGAATAACTAGGCTTAAAAATATATACAACTCTAATTTACAAATAATTATATAATATAAGTTAATTTTAAAATATATATGAAACAAAATTACTAGCTACAAAAAGTAGTGTAATAAACAAAAATAACATTAAATACAGAAGAATATACGAGAATATAACAATACCATGATTCATGTTCCTAATGTTCATACTAAACATTTCAGAGTACTCGATGGCTACTCTAAAGGTTTTATTTATTTTTTATTTTTTTATTTTTTGAATTCCAAAAGAGAGTACATTAATATTATTTCTGCCAAAGTTAAAGCTCTTCTTGCAAAACACACTAGAATTGATTCTTTGTAGGGATCAAATATGTCCAATAAGAGATCAAATTCTGCAAAAAGAAAAAGGAGCATATATATATTAATATATATTAACCAAAAGTCTATATATTAACAAATTTCCAGGCGATGTTTTCAAATCAAATTGAACTTGGTATTAACCAATCCCACAATAAACGTACTCACACCTAGTTGGTTATTTTCACTGGAAACTCATGATTTTGGTATCCAATTAATTGGACAGTCATTGTTTCCGTTCTAAATCAGATAGTATACTTCTAATACAGAAACAATAAAACATTACTAATTAAGGAAAACTCCTGGTTTCATGAAAAGTTCTATGTTTTATGCCATCTTGGTCCAATGATCCTAATGTAATTTTTATATATATTCTATATATATATGTGTGTATATATATCAAGTAAAGAAGTGATATTTTTAGATGGAAAGATGGTGCATTGGTGCTTAATACAACAACTCACAAGTAGAAGTTATAAGTGAAACTCACCTCCCGGTGAGTATTGGTGTCCAGCATACATGAAGATGAAGTACAATTTTCCAGACCATTGTTTTTTCTTTATTATGATTACTTATTAATGTTTTTCTGTCAACTTAATTTCTTCATTATTTAGTAATATAGGATCTACACTGATCAACAACTAATTTATGGACAATTGTATTTATCCACATCGTTTTTAAATATTTTTGCTATGTAGGATAATATATATGCTAGGAGTTAATATAAATTGAATTCATTACTATTGTGGTGTTGAGAACCAGGCCTAGCTAGATGCTCTATGTATCCTTTCCCTGGATAAGAATGTAGAAAAATAAACATGAATTTTCCTTTGTCAACCAAAGTTAAGGACAATAATTTTTCCCATGAGGTTAAGTTTCTTATTTCTTTCAAAGTTGGATTAAGACATCATATTGTATCTTTATATATATATATATATATATATATATATATAGAAATTACCTCATCCAATCAGAGTCAAAAGCATAAAAAAGTTCCTTACTTTGACAAATATATATGCCGGCGGAGGTTTGGTATCAAAGATGCCACTCCTCTTCCAAGCACAATAAATAGGAATAATATGATCTATATTAGATCATATTTAGGGAGGCATGAGAAAAACTTTAGCAAAAAAAAAAAAAAAAAATTATTTGTTATTAGACCATCTAGAAAGCAATATGTAATTGACAATATTTTGATCAGGTTCGCTACGTTTGAGATTCCCCACTTTTCCTTTCTGCTTCTTGTCTAATGCATGTGGCATCTTCTCATATAGCCTTACCGACTTACCAAAAGAAACAAAAGAGAAAATTCCATCTTTCAAACATTTCAAAACTTGGGTTTGCTATTGGACAAAACAATAAAAATCATGGAAATATCGATATGTAGGTATGTATGTATGTATGTTTTCTTCAACTATGACTTCGATTCTGAGAGAATAAAATGATACCCATCTTAAAATATCTCCTTCTCATGCATTGTGGAATAAAAACAACAAGAATATAGTAATAAAATATACATAAATAAGCGTTGGTGTTCAGATTATATTTTTTGCCTTTTCTCTTCCTTTCTCTTATTAATATTTGACTCAAAGGGGTTTCATGTTATCCGGTTATTTTGATAAATAGATACCTCTCTCTCTGTCTCTGTCTCTCTCTCTCTCTCTCCAGATATGGAAGCCATGGATGATGATCAAGAAAAGTTTTTGAATCTTAGCCTCGCAATTGTGGCAGATTCAGGTGGTCATGATCAGAGGAAAAGGAAGAGAAGAAGAATGGATAGTCTAAGCCCTATCGCTATGAGCATAAATAACAATTCATCATATGATCATGAAGCTTGTGAAGGGACGATATTTAGGCTTCTCCAAATGAGAGAACAAATGCTCAAACTAGATCACCATAAGAAGAAAATGCCAACATTTGAACAAGGAAATAATGACGGACTCCATTTGATCCATCTCCTCCTCATAACCGCCACCGCCATAGGCGAAAACGACACCGTCTCAGCCTTGGAGAATCTCAACGAGCTCTACAAAGGCGTCTCCTTGAACGGCGACTCAGTTCAAAGAGTTGTGGCCTATTTTGCCGACGGTCTGGCGGCGAGGCTCCTCACTCGAAAATCACCCTTTTTCGACATGATCATGAAGGAACCGACAACGGAGGAAGAGTTCTCGGCCTTCATTGATCTCTACAGGGTTTCTCCCTACTACCAATTCGCTCATTTCACCGCGAACCAAGCGATAATCGAGGCGTTCGAGAAGGAAGAGGAGAGTAACAACCGAGCTTTGCACGTGGTCGATTTCGATATCTCCTACGGATTTCAATGGCCTTCTCTTATGCAGTCTCTCTCTGAAAAGGCTACCGGCGGTAACCGGATATCTCTCCGGATAACCGGGTTCGGAAGAAGCCCCGAGGAGCTGCAGGAAACGGAGAACAGGCTCGTTAGCTTCTCCAAAGGGTTTCGGAATCTCTCTTTCGATTTCCAAGGTTTGTTAAGATCATCATCGTCAGGTAGTACTGGTAGTACTAATTCTAATAAGCAAAGAATCAAGAAAAGGAATAACGAAACAGTTGCGGCGAATTTAGTGTTCCATTTGAACACTTTCGAAAACAATTCAAAGATATCCGAGACATTAAAACTGGTGAATTCACTCAACCCTTCAATAGTGATCTTGGTTGAACAAGAAGACAGCAGAAGCGCTCGGAGTTTCTTGTCGAGATTCATGGAGTCTCTTCACTATTTCGCGGCGATGTTCGACTCCTTAGACGACTGTCTTCCGCTCGAGAGCGCCGAGAGATTGAGCATTGAGAAGAACCACCTTGGCAAACAGATCAAAACCATGTTGAATTATGATCATGACAATGATCATGATGATGGATCAGAAAATTGTCCAAAACATGAGAGATTTGAGACATGGAAAGAGAGAATGGAGAAGCATGGATTTGGAGGGGTTAGAATAAGCTCAAAATCCATGATACAAGCAAAGCTTCTTTTGAAAATGAGGACACATTATTATTCTCCAGTACTCCAGTTTGATGGGGATAATAGTAATATAAATATTGGTGGGGGTGGATTTAAAGTTTTTGAAAGAGATGAGGGAAGGGCTATTTCTTTAGGGTGGCAAAATAGGTATCTTCTTACAGCTTCTGTATGGCAATGTTCATCATGATATATAGTATACATGTGTGCAAGTACTGTTTTTCTCTAACTTAATATTCATTTTTGTTATAACTTCATATTCAATCTAATAATAATGAGATATCATATGAATGACTCTAATTGTTTGAATTTCTAATCCTCAAAATATGTATGCTATCTCTTTCACTTGATCTATGATCATATACATATATAGATATATTTTTTGCTCAAACAAGAAGTGCAAAAAAATATATAGACACATGAGATATGTAGACTAGCCATTTGGCATGCATATATGTGATATGTACACGTACTACGAATTAATTTTTTTTGCTAAAAAATGTTAGCACAATGAATATTTCCCAATTTCCAAAAGGACGTTACATATGACGAAAATAATTAACTGGTTTTGTCTTAAGCTTCTGAAAATCATTACAACAAATAAGCACTTCAATGACATTTAAAAAGTGCTGTGGAAATTAAAGTGTGAAATTGTTTACTACAATTTTTACATGTCATGATTTGTGTCGTAAATTCATTTTTCAGGAGATCAGAATTTTGTCTTAATACATGTTCAATTTTTTTAATGTAATTCTCAACTTTACAATATCAATTTTTGAATTAAAAAATAACTTATAACGCATACAAAATAATAAATATTATTAAGATTCCAAAGATGATGTTGATTTTGTCTTTGATGTTTGTGCCTTATGTTTTAGTTTTTAAGGGCATTTTAGATATTTTAAAATCAAAACGGAGTGCAATCGAAAAAAAACGTGAACTGATGTATTAAATAAAATTTGATGTTAGATATTTGATGAGATAAAAAATCTGAGTTTATACTTTTCCAATATACATTTAAAAAAAAAAAAAAGATACATAAAGATAAATAAAAAAAAGATGGGATTAGATCGCAACTTCATAAGAAGTTCGGGGACGAATTTAGCAAAGTGCCCTTTAGTTTTAAATCACGTCCGACTCGAGAAGTCGCTTGAAAGTACCCTCACTTACTGAACAAATCATTCCATTCCCTTTCTCTCTTTTCTCGGCACTTTTGCAAACAGAGAGTTTGGATCTGAGGCGCAAGCAACCATGGAAGACCTGAGATCCGCAATGGAAGACCACATCGACCAAATGTCTGATCTTCTCCAGAAATTCTCCGCCGAACTCCGCTCCGGTGTCCGACCTGCTTACGACAATTTCATCGGTTTCTTCCACGCCATCGACTGGAAGGTAACGCTCAACTCTTCCTTTCTCTTCTCTGTTTGTTTGGCTGCCGAGAAAACTGAACCAAAATCTTACGCTTACTCTTTTCCAGGAACCTTGGCTTATTGGCTTGCTGGGATTCCATTTCCTGTTGCTGCTAATAACCGTTTCTTCGAGGAAGAATCTCAACTTCCAAATGGTTTTGTTCCTTTTGGCATGTAAGTTTTTCTCGATTATTCTTTTCTTCTTCTCATAGGGCTTTTATATATATATATATATATATGCGTTAATTAGATTTCCTTAACTTGTTCAAATTTAGGGGCAAAGTAAGAAATTAGGGTCTGCAGCTTACCATTCATTGTAGAACGTCTGAATTTAGTTAAATTTTATGATCTTAGAGATTACGTTCAATGCATAAATGAGGAAGAAAATCTTTCTTTTCTTTCTGTTGTTTTTAGACCAGGATATCAAATTTATTCTCTTTCTTAATGGTCTGCCAGTTTTCTATGGAAATTCTGTTCAAATTTTCATTATGTTGGTTTAAATTTAGCGATAACTCTTTGTGGAATGTAATCCGATTCTCGATTCCGCATGCCTTGCACACATTTCGTAGTGTTTTCTTATCAGATGATTTGTTCTTATTAATATTATTATTTTTCCTGGATTACCGGTTGCAAGGGATATTTATCATCTTAGTGTTGTATTAGATCACTATGTTGAATTACAGTTATTCAGGGTCTGTTTGGTTCACGCATTCAAGTCAGTGATTCTGATTTATTGGCATGAACTTTGTGAAAGAAGAATTTTTTGAATTCAAAATCTTTGTGTGATGAAAAACAATGTAGCAAAATCAGAATCAGAGGTTTGAATGCATCTCCCAAACACCCCCTCATTGTTTGTTAAGGTCAGCCAACTATGGAAATTATGTGATTCTGTCTAAAGTTGCTTTGAGATAGGAACGTTAATTACAGCCTTGTGGGTGATTTATTTGGATCTGCTCTGTAATGTATACCATTAGGAAGTTGAGCATTGCTCATCTTGGAGTTAAAATTACCTAATAAGTTTTTTGTGTTAGAAAATAAGGCAAATATGGATGACACTTTAGAAGCCTTTACTGCTAAGGGAACAACAAAGAAAACAAACTGTTGTTAAGGGTTCGTTTGTGAATTAATTTCTGAAAAGAGAAGTTTACGCAGGTTCAGATAGATCATTGGAAAAGTGGGTCCTTTTGAATTTGTAGTTGGTCACAAAAAAAAAGGGGGGTGGACGCAGCTAGATGTTTTCGGATACACATCAGTAGTTGGTGTATTGAAATTTTGGCAGGGGAAAAAAAAATAAGGAGAGCAACTGGATGGGCTAATTAATGTTGCAAGTTGATAGTGGATGGCTCTGACTAGACGTAGAGAGATAGATGTGAGGATGAGAGATTAGATAGGTAGATGGTGCAAGTTAGCGATGATTGGAGGGACACGGTGGGTTCTGTCTAAGTCAGGGCTATACAATGCGAATTTTGAATTATATTTGAATGCTCGAAGGGTATGTTGGTTCTATCCTTCATAGTCTGACATATAGGCTCAGGGATTTTTTTAATCCATCTACTAGACTAGTCAACTCTCATATTGCGACACATGATCTTTTTGGGCCTATAAGGGACCATGTTTGCCGGGCTAGTGTTGGGGGGTATCTTGTTCCTACTCCTATTGCAGCAACAAGCACTTGGATTAGGAATATGTATGCAACCAGACTTGTATGGATTGTTGAGGAAACATTAATATATCTGTTGATTTATTGTCTTACTGCGAATACAGATTTTCCTATTTCATATACTACTTATCGATGTCCTTCTGGATATTTCTTCTTATCTGGGCAGTAATGTTTTGCAGTGGCTGGTGTATATCTTGCTGAGAGGCTCAATAGTCTCCTGGGCAAGAACTGGAAGAGCTTCGCTAGCCAGAATTACTTTGATCCAAATGGACTTTTTCTCTCAGTTCTCTGGTCTGGGCCTCTCCTCTTCATAGCAATTATAATTTTGGTGAGCGTTAGCCATCTCTCGTTATCATCTGTCCTTTGCCTCATCTTTCCAACGTTTCTCCAACTAGGACCATTTTTCACATGCTCTTAGAAAAAGAAATTGAAGAAATACTTATTTTCTCTGCAGATCAACACGCTCTTTTCCTTGTGTCACCTGATTGTTAGATGGAAGAAAGCGGAGCTTAGACACCGAGCAAGGCTCGCTCGTAATAAGCAAGATTAGCGTTCTATATTGGCTTGCTAAATTGTTGACTTATCAGTTCAGGCGTTTTCTTCCTTCTGAGGCCTAATGTTATACTTCATAAATCTTGTTCGCGGTTATTTTTCAGATGCAGTACAGGGTAAACCTTTCCCTTGAAAAATTTTGAATTTTGTAGTTATCAACCCTTGTACGCCATGATGTTTTATGTAATTTTGTTTTCTTTATGGCATTTTACTTGTTGATCATAATCTTTGTAAAATATTGGCGTTTGTTATTTATTTTCTATTTTTTGATATTTTCCCAATTACGCACTTCTATGCTGTTGTAACAGGTAATATGCATGGAATTGCACATATAGGTCTGTGAAAGAATGCGATGAGTGGCTTGGCTTTGGTTATATTCACGTTGACCTCCATCTTTTATGTCTACAATTACAAATCCAATCCCCATCATTGCTTTTAAGGAGAGAAAAACTGGTGGAATTTTATTTACTGTTCTTGTCTTGAGTTTATATGAAAATTTGAATTGAAAAGTATTTATATAAGAGAAAAAATTGTAGTTAAAAAGTTGAATTTGAATTTTTGTGAGAAAATATTATAGCGTAAAGTTTGAGTTATGATTCGAATTGTAAAATAATTTGACAACGTGTTATGTAATTTTGTTTTCTTTATAGCATTTTATTTCGTGATATTATCAATCAGCATTGTAGTTCAAAGGGTCCATTGTATTGTACTTTCTATGGTTGCAAGGACAAGTTTCCGTTAAAGCAAAAGAAAATATAATTAAATAGAAGACTGTATCTTGTTTAAATTAGGCTGGGTACCACTATGAAGTCTGGTTATTCACCTTACTTTTATTAGGTGTAAATTAGACTTTAATTTATTCACCAAAAAAAAGTAAAAGTGTTATTCCTCTAATCAGTATTGTAAGTGGCATGTTTCCTTTTTTTTTGTTTTTGCAATTTAAGGACATAATGTTATTTAATCAAACTTTCGATCCTAAATAAAAGTAGGTATGTTTCTGTAGTTATCCTTAAGAAAAACGGTTATTATGTTAATTTTTGGAACTTTTCACTTTATTAGGAATATTAACATTGAGGTCTCTCTCTAATTATCATATGTTTGGATGAATTAAATATCATATATATATATGTGTGTGTGTGTGTGTATTTTCACAAAACAAAATGATTTTTTTTCTCTTTTCAAAATTATACTCTGTATTTTGAGGTTATCAAATGACCATATCTTTTATTTTGTTCTCGGCCAATGATAAATTTTTATCATAAAAAAACCTAAACATATTTAAAGAAAAAAATATTAAAAATAAAGATAAAATAAAAATTTTAAAATGTTACATTTATTTAGGTTAATTTTTTAGTCAAAATTTATCTTTGATCGAAAAAATAAAGTTTTTAGCATGAATTTGAAATCTAAAAAGGTATCAATTTGATATAATACATAGTATAAATTATGGCCATTGGTGCAATTCCACGGGGTAGTAAAGTGGAATCTCATTCAAAAAAGAGTGGTCTAACATATTACTGCTTTACACCGGCCATAGCCGGTTTTGTGTAAAAATTGAGTGGATGCTTAGTTTATAAATATAGAATTATGATTCAGAATCATTTTTTGTTTACGTGTATTTTTTGTAAGAAAAAATATTATAACGAGTCACGAACTATAATTCGAATTATGACACGAATCTTCATCCCAAACACCATCTGAATTAGCTGAACACATTTCTAGAAAACTATTTTTGTAATATATTATGTCAAGTCAGGTTATAATTGTCATTCTGCACAATATAATATAATATATTTGCAAGCTTTAGGAAGATTCAGGTAAATTTGTCAACTAAATTAGTACAAAAAGTTAGGCCTCAGTCATTTTACCAATTCGAATTTAGAATTCGAGTTTTGTTACAGTAAAAAGCTCTAAAAAACAGTCACATTTAATTTTTTTACTACAGTAAAAAACTCTCACATAAAGTCACATATTAATTTAAATTAAAAACTCGAATCAACGAACTAAACGGACCCTTAATATTGTCCTCACCTTGACACAAGCGCTTGTAATATGGAAACGTTTGAATGTAACGTGTTAATTGTCGAATGTAACCTAGCATTTAATGTGTTTAGCTACCGAAACATACAATATGATGCCCAAGGAATATGAATGTCGAATTTTATTTGCTTAGTGCGTAAGAAACGACATAAATTAATGGGTTATTGGAATGAGTTTGTCGTATTTTTTGTTTTGTTTTGTTTTTGCATTGTCTCATGATTTTAATTTTTTTTTATGATTTCTAGTGCTGGTAGCGAGAGTATTTCATAAAATTGGATTGGTTATCGGTCGAAAACCACGAGTTAGCGGTTAGTAACTTTATAATGATGTCGTCGACAACGTGAATTTACTGGTGAATCCGCTGGCTGCTAGTGTCAAGCTGGATTTACTTGTAAATCCTGAATTCACTAGTTGCGGTGTTGTTGGCTCTAAAATTTTATTAAATTAATTAATAATGATTTTGATGATAACAAATATAATGATTAATAATTTGCTAACTTTTTTTTTGAGTTTGTTTTAAACTTAAATTGTTCAAGATTACAGATTACTTAAGAAAAATTGAAAAAATATCAAAAAGTGCTTTCAAATTCACACCTTAGAAATGAAAAAAAAAATGAAATTTGAAGATGGATTTTAGAGTTTGAAAAAATAATGTACAAGACTTGCCTATATAGGTTAATTTCTACAAGTTCAATCTTGTATTTGATTTTTGAACACTTAACAAAAACTGCCTCATTACTTTGGCTCGAAGTTTCTCATTAAAAACTGTTTTGAAACCCTTTTGAGCGACAACTTCTTATCTTAATGATTTTTAAAAATTATGAAAAACCAAGAACTGTTTTATAAGAGTAAAAAGAGGTTTTTGTCAAAAAAAAAAAAAAAAAAAAAAAAAAAAAAAAAAAAAAAATTTTTTTAAAAAAAAAAAAAAAAAAAAAAAAAAAAAAAAAAACTAATTTGTAAGCTATTCTAAAGGTCAACTTTGTTGGTTGCGTTTTGATCATCCAATTAAACCGGACGTGTTAAATGAGTAGTTGAAACTAACCGCTACACACGAGCGTAAACGACTTTTTTTGAGCTTTTTGGTTCTTAACGGATATTTTCATGTCTAGAACTGTTGTTTAAAATTTTCTAAAAGATCTATAGTATCTAAATATGGCTGAACTCAAATTGCATTGATTTCTCTATTATTGAGCATTTATTACACTCTTGAGCCACACTTGAGACTATTTTTTGCTTCAATAAAAAACATCTCTTAGTGTCTTACTTGTATTCTAGTAAGTTAAGGAATAACCTTTTGAAAAATTAAACTTTCAATTTCATTATCCCACAGGAGTTGAGATAATATGTAGCAATTTTTGAGATAACAAATGCCAATGATATAGATTTACCAACAAATTCGGTAAATATAGTATTTAAAAGATAAATAAATCTAAATAAATATTGTATTTACAAGTAAATACGCAATTTAATAGTCACAAGATTAAAAATAATTAAGTATTTACGTGTAAATACATGGTTTGCAAGATACAAAATTGAAAATAATTAAATATTTGTGTAAATATCGAATTTACCATATAAATAAATAATAAAAAAATGACAAATAAATGATTTATCGGTAAATCTTAGATTTATCAAGTACCGATACTGATGACTGAATTTATAAGTAAATATGGTGTTTGCCTGATCCTCAGTGCCTAGGATCAATTTTTTGAGTAAATAAAATATTTACTGACGACAACTAGGTTTTTGGGTAAATTGTTGCCGACGACCGAATTAACTACTAGTCATCAGTCATCGGCATTTGGTCACGGTGGACCTGAGTAGAGAGAGAAAGGTGAGAAAGAGCAAGAATTAAGGGTATTTTTAATTTATTAATAGTATTAAAAATCGAGAAAAGTAGGTAAATGACTTTTTTTTAACTATCTTTTTAAATAAATGCCGAACTTTTTATTTTTTAAATAAATGACCAAATTTTTTTTTTTATATTCGCAAAATGACATTTTTTCAATAGTCAATCAATAATTGACCGACAGTTAATCAGTGATTGACCTACTAATTATTAGAATTTATCAATAATTTATCATTAATAAACATGTAATTTGTTGATTGAAATTGATTAGTTACTAATTGATTTTGACTAATTATTAACTAATATTCATTAATAATAAAAAATCAACGAGTTAATCAGTAATAAATTTAAGTCAATCAATGATTGAGCGCTAATCAATCAGTGATTGACCGCTAGTCCATCAGTAATGGACTACTAAGTCAATTAGTGATTGAGTTTTTAGTTAATGAAAGAAACAACCATCAGTAATGGACTACTAAGTCAATTAGTGATTGAGTTTTTAGTTAATGAAAGAAACAACCGTTTTGCTAATTTTACAAAACTTTGGCTTTTTAAAAAAAAAAATCTTAAAAAAGATCATTTATCTCTACATCCCATAAAAATCTAACATATTAAATTCTACTATTTATTTTTTAAAAAAACAAATGATTATTTACTGGCCAACATCTCAAATATGTTATTTCACTCATTCTCTTAATCTCAAAATATATCAAAATCTTAAGTAAAGCAAAAGGTTGCACGGAGGACAGAGAAGCAAGCAATATAATTTTTTTTTATATTATCATTTTTGAAAAAACTTTTATTCACGATTGCTTTTACTTAGAGCTGAAAATTTGGGCCGCCCGGCCCGGCTCGGCCCAGGCCCGGCGGCCCGAAAGGATAGTTCAGGCCGGCCGGGCCGGCCCCTAAATAATTTTATATAGGCCCAGCCCGGCCCTAAGGCCCGACGGACCGAGGGGCGGGCCGGGCCAGCCCGAATCGGCCTGTCCCGAGCATGATTTATAAAATATTAAAAAAAATATAACGAAATTTATAATAAATAGTGAATATTGTAAAATTTTAATGAAATAAGACTTTATTTATGTATTTATAACTGCATCATTAAAAACCTTACCAAGAAAAACCCATTGGGATAAAACCTTGGTAAGAAAAAAAGAGTGCAGTATTATTTTTACAGTTACAATTTATATTAAGAAACAAAAATATCTAACTGCCTGCTACACTACTCCCCGCATCAGAAGTGTCATCGTCAATGTATAAGTTTTAAAATTGATCCATTAAATCCTTGTCTTCGGCTGTGTGTTGCATTCGCAAAGAAGCATTTTCCCAATCTTTTAGACATATTAGCACCTCAACCATTTCTGAAGTCAACGAAGTCCTTCGTTCTTCAATTATCCTCCCAGCTGTGCTAAAGGCAGATTCTGAAGACACCGTTGATACTGGAATAGTCAAGATATCACGTGCTAATATTGAAAGTATTGAAAATCTTACACCTTGTAGCCTCCACCATGCCAAAATTTTGAAATTGTCATAATTATCAGCACCATCTATCACCGAGAATTCTGTCTCAAGGTATCTGTTGAGCTCCCTATATTGTGTCGTCGTTGGTGTTGATAGTGGTGGCATGACACTCGGAGTCGCAGTTGATGATGAACTAGAGCCACCACGATGAGAAGATATAAAATTCCAAAACTTCTTTTTTGAGCGGGCCGGCTGATCTTGTTGCGTTTGTTGAGTTCTCAAGTTACCGAACTTGTTCTCATAAATTACATAAATTGCAAATAACTTCTCACGTGTGTTAACAACCTGTGAAGTATAATCTATGTCCAACTGGCCACCGATATGAGAAAGAACATTTCCAAGACCGGATAATTTTACTCTAGGATCCAAAATAATTGCTAAACAATACAACAGAGGAATTTCAGACCAATATTTCCTAAACTTTACTTCCATTTTTTCTACTATCGGTTTAAATAACATATCATTTCTATACATTTCAAATAAGTCTGTAATCTCACAAATTTGATGCAACATTAATGGAGAAGTAGGATAATAAATACCAGATAATAAAACAGTAGAATCATAAAAAACTTCCAAAAAATACACAAATCGTTCGCAAATAAACCAATCATTTTCCTGCAACATTGTTTTGCCCATTTTTGTATTGAAAAAAATAGTGATAATATTTTTATATGGCAAAGTATTCTTCAACATCATATATGTTGAATTCCACCTAACAGGCATGTGAAGACTAAACTTTCTAGGCTTCATACCTTCTGCTTTACAATACCTCTTAAACTCAGCAATACGGGGGTTTGAATTATGAATTCAAGAAATGGCATTTCGAATATTATCAATTGTAGAACTTACCATATGCATACATGATTTGACAATGAGG
>NW_010360512.1:340765-390689 GCF_000414095.1 Morus notabilis
GAGTTTATAAGTCCCTCCAACATTGATATCGCCCTTGCATTAGCTGTAGCATTATCTAAGGTGATAGAGATAATACGGTCTCGTATACCAAAATCTTGAATAACACTAACAAGTCTGTCAACAATATTGTCAGCATTATGTGAACAATCAATAAGTCTAAAATCAATAATTCTTTTTTGCATATTCCATTTAGAGTCTAAATAATGTGCAACTACGCTCAAATAATCTTGATTCGCCCTACCACTCAAAATATCAGAGGTTAATGCAATTGAAAATTTTAATACACCTATTTCAGCTATTAATGCAAGACGCATTTTCTCATAGTATGTAATCATATTACTCCTAGTAGTAGTTCTAGAAATTTTTTGAAATTGAGGACAATATGCACGTTGAATATGCGCTTCATAATGTGGGTTATCACTAAGGTTAATAGGTAAATCTAAAGCAGAAATAAATCGACATAAAGATTCCCTAGCAACTTGAGGATTATAGGACCAAGTACTTACCGAACCATCCGGGTTTAATTGAAGTTGAGTTTGTGTAAGCTCCGTCCTGGCTTGATGTAGTCTAGCGCATTTAACTCTGTGATCTCTTAAGTGTCGAGTTCCACTCATAGAATTTGCTGTCAAAACTTTTTTACAATATATACATGTAGCTAATTTTATTTTCTTACCTCCAGCGTCAATTTTCTCTTGTGTAGTGAAGTATTTCCAATATTCTGCACGTTGTCTCGAATGTTTTGTTGTCGTTGATGATGTTGAACCACTTGAGCCCGTCGGCATTTCTAAGGGTTGATTCGGTTGAATATTGATATTTAGTGGCATGTCACCTACTTGGTCACCCGCCTCCATTCGTTGAATTGTTGCTTCCTCAATGTCTTGATCATCCACTCCATAGTAGTCAACACCATCAAGACCATACCTATACATATTTGGTTCCATTTTCTATTGAAGTAGAGACTAGAGTAGAGATTAGAGAATCACAAACTTTTTTTTTCAAACAAAAATGAAATAACAAAATTGAGAGAATTAATGAGTGAGAATTGAGAGTTGAGAAAAAAATTAGAGAATGAGAAGAGAATAGAGAGAGTGAAAAAAATGGATTAATAGAGGGAGTATTTATAGACAAGATTTAAAAATTTTAAAGGGAGAAAAAAAAAAGCATAAGGAAAAAAAAAATTTGGCAGAGGGCTGCAGACTGCAGCCCTTTGCCAAGGCCCAAGGCTATTACTCACTGCCTCACGGCAGTGAGTCAGCCCACCCAACGGTAATATTACCGTTGGGCAGGCTTGGCCTTGGGCCAAAAGTCCCAAAAAATAAAAAAATAATAATAAAAAATTTGGCAGAGGGCTGTAGGCTACAGCCCTCTGCCAAGGCTATTAGACTCACTGCCTCACAGCAGTGAGTCAGCCCACCCAACGGTAATATTACCGTTGGGCAGGCTTGGCCTTGGGCCCTTGGCCCAAAAAATTAAAAAAATTAAAAATTTAGCAAAAGGCTGCAACCTGCAGCCCTCTGCCAAGAAGGCTATTAGACTCACTGTCTCACGGTAGTGAGTCAACCCACCCAATGGTAATATTACCATTGGGCAGGCTTGGCCTAAAAAATTAAAAAAAAAAAATTTTGGCAGAGGGCTGCAGCCTGCAGCCCTCTACCAAGAAGGCTATTAGACTCACTGCCTCACGGCAGTGAGCCAGCCCACCCAACGGTAATATTACCGTTGGGCAGGCTTGGCCTTGGGCCAAAAGACCTAAAAAAAAAAAATTTGGGCCGAAAGACCCAAAAAAAAAAATTTCGGGCTATTTTCGGGCCAGCCCAGGCCCAGGCCGCTTGCGGGCCTGGAATTACGGCCCAGCCCGGCCCTACACTAGGGCTGGGCCGGGCTCGGGGTTGTACGGATTCGGGCCGGGCCCCAGGCCCACAGTAACGGGTTCGGGCCGCCCCGTCTGGCCCGGCCCAAATTTTCAGGTCTACTTTTACTCTTTGATTTGGTATACTTGCATTTTTTAAGTATTCAATTAGAACCGGTTACCCGTCACCTAGCATTTCACTGCCCTTGGATGCCCCTGGGTTATGCTCACCGTTGGAACGAATTCAAATTATATGATTTGCCACATCATCTATATCAACAGTTCAACATCATTAGTGGAATTGTAATTTAGAATTCGCCTCCTCCCTAAATTCTAACAATTTGAATTATTATTAACAGTCTAATAGTTTCAAATTCTACTTTTTTATCTCTCTTCAATTTTAATTTTAAAAATGTCATAACTTTTTCATTTTAATTTCGATTGAGATGATTTTTTTAATGTGTTTATAATGAAGAGAGGAACAAATCTCCACATATATTGCATATTTTTAAATGTCATTTATAATGAGATTTTATAAGATTTGTTACAAAACTCTAATGAGAGTTTTCAACACTTTATCCAAACATAATTCGGATTTTTTTCCCAAGTCAAATTACAATTTATTTGCATATCCAAACAACAGTTCGGATCACAGTTTGAATCACCAATGTTCATATTTTACAGTTCTAACAAAAAAGATTCAAATCTTCACAGTTTGAGTTATTGAACCAAATAAGCCTTATAGCTTCTTTTGGTATGAGAGTTCAAACTATGGTGATTCTAGTTTTAATTGATTCATGATTTTTGGTCCAAATCATAGTTCTGAAACCAAAATCAGAATCAGGGGTTTGAACCACCCAAAACCATAAGAAGTGGTTTTAGAATCATGAATAATTCTGATTTAAAACATCACATCAGGATTCAAACCTTGAATCATAACCATCTAAACTTGATAAGATGATAAATTTGTTGCTGATGTCCACGTCGATTTTTCCCCATTTAGAATTTTTCATACCTAACACTTAGAGGCTACAAATCTAATAGGAGACCCCACAAAAAGAAATGAAATAAAAAAACTTACGGGTTGTTTGGTTGGGGGATTCGTACTCCGATTCGAATCATGGTTTATGGTTTGTTACAGTATTTTCTCTCACAAAAAATACATGTAAATCGAAAATGGTTCTAATCTTATAATTTTAATCCATAAACCAAACGTCTCCTTAGAAAATCTATAAGGGGTTGTTCTTTTGCATTTTTGAGTTAGGGTGACTTGAGTGATGATCTTGAGTTAAGTTTAAGTTATAATTTGAGTTGAAGTTGTAACTTGAGTTTGTGTTTGAATGTGTACATTTGAGTTATGATTTAAATTAATAATCTTTTTGAAGCCCCGTTCACTTCACCGATTCGAGTTTAGAATTTGAGTTTTGCTACAGTAAAAAGTTATCAGAAACAGTCACATCTAACTTTTTTGCTACAGTAAAAAGCTCTCACATAAAATCACATATCAACTTGAATTATAAACTCGAATCAGCGAAATGAACGGGTACAGTTTGTGTTTGAATGAGTCAAAACTTAAATTTGTATTTAGATAGTATTTTAATAAAAACTCAATAGTGATGAACAATTTTAATAGGGTATATGGGTGGGATTTTATTCGTCTTTTCGTTGTAAATGCATAGAAAAAAAATCATCTCAATCAGAATTAAAACGAAAAAATTATGACATTTTTAAGAATAGAAAAAATAGTATTCATTAACTTGAGTTCGAGTTTATAAACCCAAGTTGAAGGAAAAACTTGAACTCGAGGGTCCGTTCACTTCGCTGATTCGAGTTTGTAATTCAAGTTGAGATGTAATTTTGTGTGAGAGCTTTTTACTGTAGTAAAAAAGTTAGATGTGACCGTTTTTTAGAGCTTTTTACTGTAGCAAAACTAGAATCGGCGAAATGAACGGGGGCCTAGTTTAGTCTGAAATTTGAGTTCAAACTCAAATTAAAACTCAAGTTCAAACTCAAATTTTATAAAAGAACGTAAACTTGAATAAAATTGTAACTCAAATTTAAATTTTTTCTGAGTTTTGTTGCAAAAGAACAACCCAAAAAAATCACAACTAGATAAAGATCTTGTGAACCATACTCATCATCAGTATAGAATTGGATATAAGTGGATACGTATTTATTCATTGCAACTACAAAATATATGAAGATAAAAGGGAAAAATATAACTATCGAAGAGAGAGATCCTCTAGAGATGACTCCCTCTTCGGTGGAATAAATTACAGGAGTTTAAAATGAAAATGAAAATGAAAAAGAAGAAAGAGAAAGCAAAAAAATAATTTATACCTAGTGAGTCAAATTAAACTTATTTTTTACTTTTTATAAATAAATAGTAATTTAAATCAAAATTATGATTCTGAGTTCTAAAATTTAAAGACGTTTGGTTTATGTATTCAGAATCATAATTCAGAACTAATCTCGTTTTATGTGTATTTTTTGTGAGAAAAAACACTATAAAAAATTATGAATTATGATTTAAAATCATGAACGAATATAGAAAATAAACGTCCCAAACGTACTCGGTATGTTTTGATAAGGTACAAAACAAAATCATCATTTCATAACGTTTCCAAAAAAAAAAAAAAGATTGAAAAATTAAAAAAAAAAAAAAAACGTTAGCCGTTATGGGAGAGAGAACCCAACGGTACCCTTTTTTCAAAATCGAACTCCCACCAAAGAAGTTCAGCAATTCGGCAACTCTCTCTCTCTCTCTCTCTAATATTACTCATAAGAATATCATAACCCTACGAAGAAATTCCAGAGAGTTCTCGTGCTAATCTTTCTCGTTCTCTCTGTGGAAAAAAAAAAAAAAACCATGGCTACCGTCTGCGAACACTCACACAAGCTCATCGATGAAGAGCCGAAAATCCCAGTCTTGACAGTCCTAAAGAACGGAGCCATTCTCAAGAACATCTTCATCGTCAACAACTGCGATCCCGATCAGCTTGATCGCGAACAAATCTTGATCGTCGGACGACACCCCGATTGCAATATCATCTTGACTCACCCCAGCATCAGCAGATCCCATCTCCAAATCCTCTCAAACCCTTCCTCACACAAGCTCTTCGTAATCGATTTATCCTCCGGTAAGAAAACCCGAAAACCCCCTTTTTCGCATTCAAGAATTGCCACATTTTTCTATTCATTCCCTTTGTTTTTGGGTGTAGTTTTTTATGGTGTATTTTTGCAGTACATGGGACATGGGTTTCGGAGAAGAAGATCGATCCGTGGGCGCGAGTGGAGCTGCGTGAGGGCGACTCGTTTAGGATTGGCGGTTCGAGCAGAATTTACAAGCTTCATTGGATTCCTTTGAGCCAAGCATATGATTTCGAAAGCCATTATGTATCGGCATCAGATGCTCCATTGACAGAAGAGATAGAAGAGGAAGTTTCAACGGAGGCATGCCAGGTTTGATTTAAGAAAATCTCGGAATACCCGGAAAATTTCGAGTTGAATTTTGCCTTATTTTGTTTGTTATTTTTTGGGAATTGAATAGGAAATTGAAAATGAACCTGTTGAAGAAGAGGAAAACATAGAGAACAAGGAAATGATAGCACAAGAAGAAGAATGTGAGGTGAGAATTATTTAAGTCAACCTATATATTATAATGTCTTTTTTTTTTCCTTTTAAGATTAGCATTCTTTCTTTTTATTTGTCTTGCATAGGGTAATAACTCCTTGTTCATGGAGAATAAAGAGATCCAGTCTCTGGATTTGGTTGTTGAGGGCATGAGTTCTTTATTTGCTGAAGAGAGTTTGGGAATAACTGTGAAAAAGGAAATCCCATCAGCACCTCCAATGCCCGAAAATCCGATGGATTCACTTTTTGACAATAATGACAAATGTGTTGAAATCTCATTGAAAGATGTTGATCAACAGAATGAAATCTCGAGACGCTACGAGGGGCCCTTCGGAACTGAATTAGGACATTTCTCTTTGCCTCTTGAGGGTGTTATTTTGGACACTGGGTGTGAAGAATCTTGTAAAGAAAACCAGAGCCTAGAACCATCTATTGTGACAGAGTTTGGATGCGAAAGGGAATGTTCAGAGTGGGAAATCTCTGTTGTGAATGAAGAGAAGTGTGATCTTGATGCTGCTCTAGCCCTTGAAGAAACTGAGAACCAAAGTTTGTTCACAGAAGACTTTGGACAGACCGATAAGTCGCCTTCGTTGGTTAGAGAAGTCGGTGGTGAGAGTCGTGAGACTGAAAATCAGCATGATGACCCGGAAGCTCTCTACGCTTTGGAGTCATCGTCTCAAAAGGGGAAGCAAGAAAATTCTGAAGCATCTTATGATGAAGTTCCTCCAGCTTCTGAAAGACTAGAAGAAAGTGAAGACCAAAAGTTATGCCAGGAAGACCATGAACAGAAGGATGTCTCAATCCAGGATTGTACGCCTTGCATAAAAGAATCTGTGAACTCATCTTTTCTAGCTGAGGAAGCTGTCCTAGAAATTTCAGATGACAGAGAAAACCAGACTCCACCATCTCTCTGTACAATAGCAACTCTGCCTCAACTAGAAACAATAGGGGGATCCCCAATAAGATCAGAAAACACACCAGGCTTTGGAAGCATTTGGTCGAGGAGAGGTAAACCTGCTAATGTCATTAAGCTTCGAACGGGTAGGAGCAAAGGAGAAACCATGGTGGATGATGTCGATTCCGAATATGAACAGCATAATCAGGAGAACATTGAAGACAAACCAATTTCAAAGGAAGTTTTCTCTTGCTTAAATGGGGAGGAAGAAGAGATCTTTACTCCGGATAAGGAGAATTTCACCCCAAACACGCTTCTAGAGAAGTCCTTACAGAAGAAGGGAAAGCTTGCTAGTGTCAGTCTACTTCGAACCGGTAAGAGCAGAGTCAAAAGCATGCTGGCCAGTGCTGATTCCGAAAATGAGAAGCATAACCAGGAGGCTACTAGTGATGAATTGATTTCAAAGGAAATTAACTCTTGTTTGGATGTAGAGGAAGAAGAGATCTTTACTCCAGACAAGGAGAATTTCACCCCAAATACCCTCTTAGTGAAATCCTTGAAAAAGAAGGGTAAACTTGCTAGTCTCAATCAGCTTCAAACAGGTAAGAGCAGAATCGAAAGCGTGTTGGCCAGTGCTGGTTCTGAAGGTGAGCAGCATAATCATGAGAACATAGAAGGTAAATTGATTTCAAAGGAAATTTTCCCTTGTTTGAAAAGCGACGAAGAGATCTTTACACCGGACAAGGAAAATGTCACCCCAAATACACTTCTTCTCAAGTCCTTAAAGAAGAAAGGTAAGCTAGAAGAAATGAAGCATTCTGAATGGTGCGGATCATCCTCTCCAGGACTCAACAAGGAAAATGTCACCCCAAATACCCTTCTTCTCAAGTCCTTAAAGAAGAAAGGTAAGCTAGAAGGAATGAAGCATTCTGACTGGTGCGGATCATCCTCTCCAGGACTCAACAAGGAAAATGTCACCCCAAATACCCTTCTTCTCAAGTCCTTAAAGAAGAAAGGTAAGCTAGAAGAAATGAAGCATTCTGAATGGTGCGGATCATCCTCTCCAGGACTCACTTTCAGCCCCAATATGCATCCAGAAGAAAACTTGATTGCGTCTTCGAAGAAAGAAAATCAGACGTTGCGAGTTCTACAAGAACTCAAGCCTCTAAGACAACCTCTCTCTGAGAGTCAAGTTGGACTCGAACGAGAACTGATGGTTAACAAAAGAAGACAGGAAAGAGTTCCATTTCAATCACTAGTTGTAAACTGTGTAGGCAAGACGATATCAGACACATTGGGGCCGCTTTCTGCTTCGAAAAGCAGTTCATCGGTCAATTGTACTCAAAATTTGGACGTCGTCACTCATCCCCTCTCTGTAAGTTTACCGACTGCTAGCTTCACGATTTTGATTCAACAGATCATCACCATTGTTATAACTAGCTTTATTTAGTATAAACCAGTAACTGAGCTCTTTTTCAGAGAAAACCTATTCGAAAGGTTAAGAGGAGCTGGACCGTGGTAGCGGACACTACTACTCTTCTGAACAAGGGATCAAGGAAATCACTTCAGCTTTTGCAAGGTCTTAGGGGGACTCGTTTAATCATTCCGCGGATGGGTAACGAAATTTACAAACACATCTGATTCTCCATTGCCTTATTTAGTTAGTTGCTCACTGAATTACTTTCATTCTTGACAAATATGAATTACCTTTATAAACAGTCATAAGGGAGCTGGATTGCTTGAAGCGGCGAGGCAGTCTATTCAGGAGAAAAACCGAGGCTTGCCTGGTGTTAGAATGGATTGAACAGTGTATGGTTGAAAAACCTTGGTGGATTCATGTCCAGAGCTCGGCTGAAGATTTAAGGCTGACCGCTCCTACGCCTCCCGCTTCCCCTCGGTCTCCATTTAGCCAGGGTAGTGGGGGGATTTTCTACGGGACAACAACGAGCTCATTGCCATTTTTAAGCCACCGGAGCTCAATGGAAATTGCTTCGCCAACAACAGAAGACCACATCCTCGAGTGTTCTCTTCTCTGTAGGAAAACGATGAGTGATGGACAGCTTGTCCTTCTTAGTGATGATGTCACTTTGAAGATCAAAGCCATGGCAGAGGTAAAGAACAAATTGATGTTATGATAATTTGAACATGTTGGCGCACTGGGGAAGTTTAGGCATGTTTCTCATTTCATTATAATCTTTTTCGCAGGGTTTGATCTGCGAGACAGTTCAAGAGTTCCGCGAGAGTCTGATGAATCCGTTTTCTGAGAGGTTTTTGTGGGTTGACAGCTCTCCGAGAGGACAAACTTGGTCTGTCATGGATGATGTAGTCTTGAGGGAGAAGTATAGTCGTTTTCCCATGAAGTCACTGAAGGGAGAAAGTGCAAAGGGATTGAAGCTCATTCTGCTCCACAATTCTCATTATGGGCAGAGAACTCCAATCAGTTAAATCAATTTTGTGTATATTGCAACTGGCAGTAACTGTGTCATAATCTCATTGTTCTTCTTTTTTGCTTTTTACCAAGAGATGGTTGAAATCGAGTTATTTGAAAATTGTTTCGCCATTGTAATTTTGAAAATTACAAATTTTTGTGAAAGCAAAGTAGTATGATCATCTGATATGCTCATGCCAGTAGAATTTTCCTTTGCAATAAAATAATAAATATATATATATATGTATATATTATGCACATGCACACATATAGAAGGAAGAGAAAAATGTCTGTTACGTTAGAGGGAGAATAAGAAGGGGAAAAAAAAACCTCAATAATAATAAGGATGAAATTAGTGTGAGCTTCTACGCATCAAAGTTAATTAAAGTCTTTGACTTTTCCCTGCCATGTGCTATCAAAGTTTAATAAGATCCAGAAACAGAGAACATGGAGAAAATGGCAAGTGATTATAAGAAAAGAAAATATTTTATTAAATTAAAAGAAATTACAAGATAGATGACCCCATAATTGTTACAGATATTATGAATATTGACCCCTGATGAGCTAAAAATATAAACCAAACGACATTACTCCAGATTATTAGAATTGGAGTCCTCTCCAGTTTTCTGGGGGTAATTACAAGACGCTGAAAGAAGAAAAGAGAATGAACTCTCTGAATCTTCAAATGGTGGTCGAGGGAATTCATGAAACCCCCCAAAGTTACATGTCTCAAAGTTCATTGGTGAGAAATAAGCAGCGGGGTCATCAAGGTTTCCTTTAACATCTACAATATTCGGAGCTGCATTTTCCCCTTGAGAATCGGAGGGAAAATTGAAGTTTGTAGAGCTCACAGAACTCTTGTTCCCCGCTTCGATTTCCGTCACATAATCAGCTGGCACGGCGCTTCCTTTGGTCTCGTCGACAGGTATGGCTGGAGTGTGGCCTTGGAAGAGAGCAATATGCCCGAAAAGCTTGTCTTTCCTCGAGAAGGTTGTGCCGCATGAACAAAGCCACTTGTCCTTGCCACAATGCTTCTCGTGAGTCTTGAGATCTGCGATGACCGAGAATTTCTTCGTGTGGCATCTGCTGCAAGTGTAACTCTTGTCACAGTGGGTTCTCTTGTAGTGATTCTTGACACACAGAATAGTCTTCAAGGGTTGAAATTTCTTGTGGTCTTTGTTCCTCTTGCAGCCAGCATAAGGACATGAGTACCTCTTGATAACCATGGGCTCAGAGCCGGATTCCTTGTGTGGCTTAGCAAGTGCTGCGGGGGTTTTGTACTCGTCGCCATGACCTCTCATGTGCATCCTCAAATTCGCATCCCTCTTGAATCCCTTCCCGCATATCGCGCAGAAGTGAGTGTGAGGTGCCAGGATTTCTTCCTTCTCTAATTGCAAGATCTCATAGGTACCAGGTGGAAGATGCTCGCCTTCATCAACATCCTCCTCGTCTTTCAGTTCATGTTCGTCGAAGTTGTTGTTCTGCTCACCCCCATAATGGGCAGTTATATCAGTCTTATTCGACTCATCAGGAATTTTGCTTCTACCATCGTTTTGTGGCTGCACACTGCCATTCATGGCAAGCACGGGAGAAAGGTCGACCCCTCCAGGCTGCAAAAGCTGTCCCACAGAAGGAGCAGCGTCAGAAACGGCATGCTTCAAGGATGGAAGAAGACTACCTGCAGTGGTGATCAACTGAGAGATAATTGAAGTAATGTCAGCCGTTACGAGCTGCTGTTGCTGGGCAACAAGATCATCCGGTCGTCCCAGAACTTGACTTCTCCTTCCAACAATAAAATGCACTAAATCCTGGAGCTGATGGATTTTTTCCTCCAGGAAAGAGAGATTGTTCAGCATTGTCCGCGCATCCCAGTCTGGGATTTTATTAGCCCGGATTGCATCAAGCATTGGAACATCTCCTTGACCCAAGATTTTAGCTTGGTCATTGGGGTTTAGAGGAATTGTTGCAGCAGAAGGCTGATTAAACTCTTGGAAAGACTGTTCGATCCCGATGTCGTAGTCTAGAATGGAAGAATCATCCCACTTCTGCTGTTGGAGCTGCCGTGAATCGAAGTTGGAATAAGATGATGAAAGCTCTTTCTTTGAAGAACAATTTGCCCACTGGTCTGCCTCTTCAAGATCCATTCTGACCCCTTTTGTGCTTACCTCAAAGTATCAAGACCTAATGCTAACTACTAAAGCTGAAAAATAAAGAACACAATTATCATTATACTAAGCAAATTTAATCTGAAAATAGAGCGGAAAAAAGATACAGTGGCATTAACAATATATGTTTCAGATCAAGCTAAACTGTTGGACTATCTCTATTGAATGGAAAAATAAAAAAAAATAAATAAATAAATAAAAAAGCAGTTGCAGGGAAGAAGGAATCCTAAATCCCAGTTAACAAAATATTCTAGCTACCCATTTCTTTCAACTTTCAACAAAACTTCTATCAAGCAATAGAGCAAGATATAGAGTCAACTTGAAGGAAAAAAGAAAAGAAAATGAATTTTTTTAAAGGAATTCTTTTTCTTTTTTTTCCCTTAAAAGAACTACCTTTCTCCACCCAAAGTCAATTTCATTCTTAAGGCCACTTGCCATCTTCTTTTCAGATATTTACTCAAATTTCCCCAATCACAGGTTGTCGATTTAAAATAACTTTCTTCAAAAATATATTTAATAATTACAGTAAAAAAATTTCTAAATAAATACAAAAACTAATCCAAAATCCCAAAACTCATATCAAGATAGCTCTCAAAGCCAAAAACTCCTTTCACAAGACCTCCACAACCCAGAATCTAAAATTTTTCCTTCTTCTTAGAGCAACCCAAAACTCAAAAACATTCATTTAAAAAAAAAACTAAAAAAAGCTAAAAATAACCGAGAAAAGGCTCAATATTTGGTATCATATCCTAAAGATATATACATACATATTTATATATATCTATATATCAGAAACACACACAGAGACAGACAGACACTCATCCAATGAACAAATTGAGGAAAGACGAGTGAGAAACTCACAGGATTCAAGACTGTTCAGATGCTCTCCGTCTGTCTCCTCTGAGTTGGCTGGTTCATGCTTTGAGAGAGAGAGAGCGAGAGAGAGATGGAGAAGAAAAGAAAGATGGCGCTGACGGGCGTGGGAAAAGAAAAGAGGGTTCAACTGTTCACACCAAAAGTGGGACCACCTTTCCTGGTCAACCCTCACAATCAGACCGTTCATTTTTGTTGGCTTTGTTTCATTTTGTCTCGTTGTGTTACTAAAAAAAAAAATAGTAATAAAAATCCATCAGTCCCTTCAGTAAGTCCTCGGTGGGTCCCATTTTGTTGTTATTTTTGCCACTTGTCACTCTGTTTTCAAGACCGACCGGGACACACCAATCACAAACGACGATTTGTGTAATTTCCCTGATCAGATTGATTGAACTTGGTAAGTTGTCGTTCGATTTTTTTTTTTTTTTTTTCAAAAAAATTTGACACCTGGTTGAGGAGGGAGGAATTCTATGGTGCAACAGATTCATGGGTTAAAAATTAGGACCCATTGCCCATTTGCAATTTCTTTTTTTTTTTTTTTTTTTTTTTTTTTATAACAAATCGAGTCGAAACACTCCCAAATTCAAGCCTCATACCATTTTATCTGATGGTAATGAATACGCCATTTACATGTTGTGGTACTATTATTGCGGTTGTATAGTAATTAATATAAAAAATCACTGTCAATGTAATATTCTGATATGAAAAAATAATAAAAAAATCAAACAACATTATAGGATATCAATGCGAAAATAAATCCCGGTATAGAAGCCACTGATGGAATTCATCTTTTATTAGTTCTAGTACATAGAATTGATATTGTTCTCAGTTATTTTTCCAAAAAATACATTAATCGCGTAGTATTAGATTAGAAAGGCTAGTTATCTGTGCCATATATATCCTCATGTATGTGAGCACTAAATAACAAATAATATTGATCAACATTACTATTTTTTCGTTTTAGAAATTAATACCATTACTAATGCTAATCTCGATGTTACATGACAAACAGTCAAAATTCTAACTTCATATATAATACTATGATCAAATAATAATGCCCGAACCATTGGATCAAGTAAAATGAAAATTTAAGTTGTAAAATAAATTTTATGTGAGAAAAAAATACTATAATAAAAAAATTTTGAGTTGTGATTTGAATAGTAAAAACAATATGCCCGAACCATTGGATCAAATAATTATGCACTACTTTAATTAAGGGGAAAAAAAAAACAATCATATATTAATGTTGCAATAACCGTTTCATTTGAACCATTGGATCAAGTAAAGTCAGGAAAAGGTTTCAAGTAGAACTCACCTCACTAGGACAATCCCCATGGTTAATGCACATATAAAAAGTTGGTTAGGAAAGTGAGTGGAAGGAAAGAAAGGTCATGAAATAGAGGGCCCCACGGACCCAACTAGGATGACTCTGATGATGATGGTGGGGATCTGATTGGCAATTACAAGGTGCTATTTGACTTGGTTTGTGGTGTGTGAGTTTATGGGTTTTGTTGATTAAAAATATTTATTGGGGAGAGTGAAACCGGAGGAGGGGGTGGCGGAATGCTCTTTCTCCACGTTCCAGGAAGCTACGCCACCGCCAATGGTCAAAGCAAAACGAATTTTCAAACCCAAAAATAAAAATAAATCTCAATGCATTATTTATTATATTAAGGATTATTGTGCATAACCGTTTTTTAAAACAATTTTTACGTATTTTAAGAAACAAAAATTAAAAATAAAAATGAAACGACGTTTATTTAGAGGACGTTTGGTTTATGTATTTAGAATCATGATTCAAAATTATTCTCGTTTTACGTGTATTTTTTGTGAGAGAAAACACTGTAGAGAATCATGAATCATGATTCAAAATCATAGACGAATATATGAAACAAACGTCCCCTTAGTAAATGTTTTGAAAACAAAAATAGTGAGAATAGTTTTTGTGAATGAATTAGAAAACAGTTTAAAGTTATTTTCACTTTTCTGTTTTCGATCCCGTTTAGTTCGCTGATTCGAGTTTTTAATTCGAGTTGAGATGTGACTTTATGTGAGATTTTCACTGCAGTAAAAAAGTTAGATGTGATTGTTTCTGAGAGTTTTTTACTGTAACAAAACTCAAATAGATGAAATGAATGAGACTTTCATTTTTTAGTACTTATCAACAATATTATAATAAATTAATTAATAAACACGATTTTACTTTTTTATTATACTTAAAACAATCTCTTCAAAAATCAACTAAACGCAATTTCAAAATCGGTCCTAGAATGATTCTCAAAACAATCTCATTTTTACTCTTTATTAAAAACAAAATCATTTTAAAATCAATTCTAAACGCATCCATTATCATTATTAATTTCTATCTAATCTCACATAATGCATATATACCTATGTATCTATATTTATGTTTATATCTATTTCTATATACTAAATCTCAAAACAAACTTATCATCATCACACTTATTTTTCTTTTGTACCCTTTTTTTTAATTTTTTACTCGGTTACATTTATCACTTTTCATCATCAGTAATTTCACATGTTAACTCATTTATTTATAAGGACTCCCCTTAAATAGAGCGGAAAAATCTTATTTGAATATATACGGGTTACAAACGGATTAAAATTTTAATCTGTTGCGAGTCGTGATGCAAAGACGTGTTTAGAGGTCTCTAACCCTATTCTTTTTTTACTCAGTTTCTTTAATTATATCACATTGTTTTATAGTATGATATAATAATATAGTACGTTTACATAATATGCTTTAGAACTTGTTTGGTAGGAAGAAACCTAAAAGGAAGGATACAATGAGAGGATTAGTGAAAAATTTTGGTAACTACGGTTGTTTGGTATGTAGGAGGAAAAGAAGAAGGGAATGATTTGAATTTGAGACTTTAAATCTGTAGTATGAAACAATTAGAGAAGAAAATTAATTCCAAATACAATTAGAGAAAGCTTTCTTATTCCTCTCTGTTTTTCTTACTTAAATTATATACCGCATACCAAACTCAGCCTTAAATTAAAACACAACGCTAAATGCTATGTTGTTTACTAAAACATCAAAAATTCCTTTTATATTCTAATTTTACATTCTTTTTTATAATTATATTGATATGATCGATCCCGATCATATTCGATATTTTAAACATGCACCATCCATAGAATATTTTTACTATAGAGAGCTCTTGAAAATAAATAAGGATAATACTTAAAATATCTCACGTGTTTTGTCAAAATATTACTTTTATCTTTTTTATTATACAAATACTTAAACACCCCCCGTGTTTATAAAAACAGATTCAAAACACCCACGATGCAATTAAATATTTTAAACTATCGAGATTATCCATCCTAATTTTCATTAAATAAAATTTAAAACATTATAAAACCAAAATGTTAAATAAAATCAATCTTAAGAAAATAAAAAAACTCTCAAAATAATTAAAGTGTTTCTTTAATTAGAATATTTATTTGAGCATTTTAAAAAAAATTATTTAACATCTTAGTTAAATTATATCTAAAATAATATTAATATAAATTGAAAAAAGAGTTATAAACACAACGGTTGTTTTATATGTTTGTATGAATAAGAGAGATGAAAGTGATATTTTGATAAACCACAAATGGTATTTTGAGTTTTTTTTTTTTAAATAAATAAATTAAGACGTAAGAGATTTTTCAACAGTAATTGAGTGAAGTGGATGAGAGTTTGGAGTGAGACTTGTTTCGTTCGGTTGAAAGGCGTGCTAATGATTTCACAAACAATGACATGTGCAATGACGAGCACTTGATGTTGATTACAGAGAATCTCCCTCACCTTTTCAACTGAGTCCACTAGAAAAGCTTAAGCCGTCAGAAAAGAAGAGCAAGCAAAAGGCCAACAATAATGCAAATATTAACTTGAGAAATGAGAACCAAAGAAGAAACAAGAGTGCTTTTTGGAACTATCTTTACTTCCTCTAATTTGTCTCTCACTTGTTTTTATCCAAAGAACAAAATTACCAAATCTCTCTAGAAGTCCATTTTCACTGGCTTATAATTTTGTAGCGAGAGATTATAATTAACTAGTATGTTTCTGTGAAATTAGAGTTGTTGATAAATGGATTTACATATTTCCTAGCTAAATAACTAAACACCAAAAATAATTTCCGCTAATTTCACCGATTCGAGTTTAAAATTCGAGTTTTGTTACACTGGACTCCGTTCATTTCGTTGATTTGAGTTTAGAATTCGAGTTTTGTTACAGTAAAAAGCTCTTACAAACAATCACATCTAACTTTTTTGTTACAGTAAAAAGCTTTCACATAAAGTCACATCTCAATTCAAATTAAAAACTTGACTCAGCGAACTAAACGGGCTATAAAAAGCTCTCAGAAACAATCACATCTAACTTTTTTATTACAGTAAAAAACTCTTACATAAAGTCATATCTCAATTCAAATTAAAAACTCGAATCAACGAACTAAACAGGCCCTTCAAAATATCCAACATAACAAAGTTTAGCGTAAGCCGCTCAAGCGTAACATTGTAAATATAGTTAAATGAATGAATCCGGTTAATCAATTATGAATAACTAACTTCCCCTCTTACACCTATATATCGTGGTTTGTTTAATTGTTTGTACGTTTATGTTGACTTGAGAATACAAACCCATTAGATAAAACTCAAGTTTGCAAAACCAACTTACAAGCAGAGAACTTAAGGGCTTCTAAATCCACTATTTGTTTTGTAATAATTCCATGCGGGACTTTTGATATCTTACATTCCACCAAGCTCCGCAACCGCCGTCCATGACGGCCCATCTTCCTAGCTAGGAAACTTTGCAAAGCCCAGCCCTCCCCAAGTCGTCCCATCTATAGGCAGCAGCTACAGAAGAATGTGGTGGAGTGAATTTGACACCACTTGTTACAAACTTATTTAAGTATAACTCACTCTTATAAAATCGGCTTACAAAGAGAGAAAGTCAAATGCTTTTTAATTCCATTACTTGTCTCACCTCTCTAACTTAAAGGTGTGTTTAATTACAGTAGTGGAATAATAACAAAATGATAATGAAAATGATAATAGAATGAAATTAAAATGTGTTAGAATCATAATTAGATTCTATAATTTAGTTGGAGTTATAAAATCAATACCTAAATGAAGATTATGTTATTTGGTTGACAACAGAATGGAATGAAAATAAATTATATTTTGACAAAAATGTCCTTGATTAATAATCATCAAGTAATTTAATATTTAATTAATTAAAATAGTAAAAAATAATTTAATTATTGAAAAAAAAAACTTTTTATTTGAAGGATAAAATTTAAAAACTATATTTCAATGGTAAAATAAATAATATTTGATTTTTTTTATGTAAAAATATTTATCACATGCTCAAATATGATCATTTAGGGAATATTTGGTAGATGGATTCGTTCCCTAATTCGAATCATGATTTGTGATTCGCTACAGTGATTTGAATCCTCCAACCAAACGTCCTCTTAAAATTGCAGTAGCAAACAATGAAAAAAACAAACAAAACTAAAAAACAAAACAAAAAAAAAAAACAAGAACCGAAACAAAAAACAAGTCACCTATTTTTCAGCAAGAAAAACACAATGGAGGTTAAATGAACAAGGTGCTTGAGGAAATAAAAAAGGCAGAGGCAGAATATCAGGAACTTGAGCACCTTCGAAAGGCGTTATTTTGCTCTTGCTTCATGACAGTTTCTATAAATTTCAAGTAATAGTTTCATGAAAAAGCCTTTTTCCTATATTTACACTACCATTTGAAATAGTATACTTTCCCTTTCAGCGAGGGAAAGAAAAAGAATGTTTTTCTCAGTATAAACTGTTTCTGCCGAGTTTCTGAATCTATTGATGACCTCAAAACAATGTATGAGGAATGAAAATTAAAGGAATGGAAGTTCTGTTCACTTCGCTGATTGGAATTTATAATTCGAGTTGAGATGTAATTTTATGTGAGAGTTTTTTACTGTAATAAAAAAATTAGATGTGATTGTTTGTAAGAGTTTTTTACTATAATAAAATTCGAATTCTAAACTCGAATTTGTGAAATGAACGGGCCAAGTTTCCTCTCTCTCTCTGTCTGTGGTAAATTTTGGCAGAATCTACAACCTATAATTGAAATTAAATGGATTCCCACCGCAACAACAACTCTAAAAACTAAAATAATGAAAGTTCTATAAACCCATCGTCTAAAAATTCACATAAATTTCCTCTCTCTCTCTCTCTCTAATACACAAGTTTCAGAAAGAAAATCTTTCCGAACAACTTCACAGAAATTACAAAAATCTCACACCATTAAAAAAATCCAAATTTGCTTAGATCTACTCTTGAATTGCTGGGAAATTATCGTTTTTTTTCACCCTCGATCATTTTCAAAAATCAATAATAATCACAAAAAAGAAAATCTAGAACAGAGGTGGCATCGTATGGGGAGAGGATCTCGCGGTGGTGGCCATATACAACCAGATCTGGAGACGAACCTTCATCTACTATGTGAAGGTCATTCGCGGTGAAGAGAAGATCTAGAATAGATCCCGCTGAAGAATCGTGGTTCCAAATCTTGAACCAATCGGCAACGATCCTTGGAGCTCCTCCGCAAATAGAGATCCGTCGAGATTTGAGCCTCCGAGTTCCCTCTAAGGTTACCAAAGATCGCAGATGCGATCAACTTCGTTGATCTGATGGCTGGTGGCGGAAGTGTCGAAAGGGAGATGGGGATATTTTGGACAAAAAGGAAATAAGAACTGAATAGAAAAGTCTTTCCATTAGCCCCCCTAAGGAATGAATATTCACTCAAATTAAGGGGGTGTTTGGTAGAGGGATTCGTTCCCTGATTCGAATCATGATTCGTGGTTTGTTACAGTATTTTCTCTCATAAAAAATACACGTAAATTAAAAATAATTCGAATCACATGGTTTGAATCCTCCAACCAAACGAATCCTAAGTGAATGAGCTTTCCGTAGGAAAGCCTTTTTCAACCCAAAAAATGAAACTTGCTATGTTTGGTAGGAAGGAAAGAAAATATGATGGAAAAGAAATATGAAAGTGATGAAAAATAACAATGATGGAAAGAAAATGAGTTTACCTTCACTTATTTGGTATTAGAAGTTAAATTGAGAGAAAAAAAAAATTTTACTCATAAATTACTTTTATACCCTTAAATTTTTTGCTTAGATGTTGATGGAGAAAATAGTAGTTTAATAATTTTGCTCATTTTAATGAGTTGTCCCCATTTTTTATCCCATTTTCTGTCCACTTGTGAAAAGAAAAAAAAAGAGGCCCATATGTATTATTTTTCACTCCATTTTCTCTTCCTTTCTCTTTTCTCTCCTGTCAAACAACTTACATTTTCATTTTTCTTCTCAAAATTCCTCCACCTTCTTCCTTCCTTCTACTTTTCTTTTCTACCAAACATAATGATGAAATTAGATGAAATGGGCTTTTCTTTCCGTTCCATTACTTCCAACCAAACACACCCTAAGATTTAAGAAGACGAATATATAAACTCTATGTACTGCTGCTACAGAGCAAGCTCAATCTTCTACTTATAATAATAATAATAATAATAATAAGATGCAAGCTCAATTCAGCCATTTATATATCCACTAAAACGTTATCTAACGGATTTAAAACTAGTAGTTCTACTTTATTTTTCTTTTTATCATGCACTGTAGACAGACTCAAAACGTTTTCCACAATATTTGAATAAAAATAATAAGACGGAAATCATAATCATAATTATACGAAAGTTAAATTTTGCTTCAGAAAATAGAAACAAAAAGTTGAAATTTAATGAGAACTGCCGCTTAGTATAAAAAAAAAATTTAAAAATAAAATCAAATCAAATTTAAACAACTTTCAAATGAAGCTTTTCAGGGGAAAAAAAAATCTTTTAAAATGAAGCTAGGCTGTTGAGGACACCAGTTTCTTATGACAACCATCACAAACCCATTTTAAATCAACTAATCAGTGAAAATGGCAATGAGAGAACATATGTTTTGTGCCAAAACTTAATCCCAAAAAAAAAAAAAAAAAAAAAAATCTGTCAGTTATGAAGCCAAAACTTGCCCAAGGCTATAAACCAATCTCTTTATTTTGTGTAACTTGCAGTGTTTTCAGTTTAAAAGTTTCAGGTCTGAACATACCCAAAAAGAATAAAGAGACGTTTGGTAAGAGGATTCATAACATGATTTGAATCATGATTCATAATTCGCTACAGTGTTTTCTCTCACAAAAAATACACGCAAAATCGAAAATGGTTCTAATCTCATGATTCTAATCCATGAATCAAAACGTCTCCTAAATAAAAAATAACAAAATAGACTGGTCTAAAACAGTTCAAGACTGGTCTAAAACAATTCCTTGAACTAGGAAACTGAGCGAGAGATATAAATAAGTACATGCATAGTATAAGTACTAAGAAGAATGAAAGATTCCAAAGAGCAAAAAGGTTAGAGAGGAGTCAAATAAAAACAGTACACACAGTAATCTGGAATACACTTGGGTTCATCGTAATTTTTAAGAAATCAACTTGTTCCGGTTCTACAAAATACAAATTACTCATCTTTGTGTCAACAGAAAAGGAAGGACATCATTTAGGTACTTGATCAGGAAACTATACGAAAGTGATCGAATCTCATTTTCTAATTGCTAATATTGAGCTCATTTCAAGCAAACCTCAAATAAAGTCTTGATAGCTGATAATCATTTTAGCCTTAAAACAGAAAGATATTCATTAGATCACCTTTCCTTCGATTTCACAGGAACTCCCCTTAACATCTCCACCTTTTCCTTCAAGGCGTCTCTCCTTGGCCGCGCCACTTTGTTGTTAGGGTCGAAAAGAAGCACTTCTTCAAATGCCTTTAGAGCCGCCTTGAACTCTTTCTTCTTTTCATAAGCATCTCCAAGGTTGTTCCAAGCCGTGACATAGCCCGGTTGAAGTTTCACGGCTGTTTCGAACTGAGTAATTCCCTTGTCAAGCTTGCCATCAAGGACAAAGCTGACACCAAGGGCATTGTAAACCTGTTGAACATTCGACAGTTTTGAAGAACGTTATCGGACAAAATCATGACACACAAAATCATAAGATGGTAAAAAAAAAAAAAAAAGAGGCATTCGATCTTATTTGACTTAAGTGGATGAAACAAAAAACTACAAATGAATTTGACAATATAGTCCAAGTTGATAAGTTCCCTTTTGGAACCCTCCAAATTGGGTTTCTTTGGAGGGTTTTAAATCCCTCACCCAATCCCTTCCCTCCTCTAAACCTTACCATCAAACCGCCATAGATCCTAAAATGCCTCCACAAATCCCCTTACTTTTATTCACCTTCCACTTTTCCCTCATACCAAACAAGCTCTAAGTCTCAGATGCATGTTAACAACACTTATAAAGCCATAATCCAGGCTCTTGAAATGTGACGATTTTGAATATGCAGCTATAAATGATACAATTCCATATGTTATCTTATTGTCTGATATTTTCGAAGACATTTAAATTTTAAGATTTTTAGTATGTATGATGAAGAGCAAAAACATTTTTAGCGAAACTAATTTTTATTTACTTGACCGTGAACAATACTTGATAGATACTTTTTCTCCTCAACCTACAGATAGGATCTAGTTTAAGTTTTGATGAAGTGTACTAGAGAGGAAAAACTAGAAACACGATGGTTCACTAATGAGAGAAACACGATGACGAGCAGCATTAGAAACATGATGGTTATATTTGATCAGGTAATACTTGGGCAAGATCTTGGTCATCTCCATCCCATTTCTCAATTGCCTGAAGCAAGTACTTAATAGCTGCAGGGTAAAATTTCCTCCTCAGCATCACTGCGCCAAGTTCGAAATATTCAGTTGCACTAGCATCACCACTCCGTACTTGTTCCTGAAACTCAGAATAGATAAGAACAAAGAGAATTTAAGTAGCATAAGATCAAATTTGGGATGACTTTTTTTCTTCTCTCTAAATAATTCATCTTGGTCGTTACCGAAAGTAATGTCAATGACCATCAAGGCATGGAGATAAGATATAGAGGTTACCTGCAATTCTTTGGCCGAAAGATCAAGTTCTCTACGTACAAGGACTTGACGAATAACAAAGAAGGTTCCAACTCCAAGAAAACCTAATAGTAACAGCAAGTATGACAGCTGGATTCCTAACTCAAATAACTCGCCAACCTCGTAAACAGCATTCCCGTTTATCTTATCACTTGCATGTGCCATTGGTGCAGCAACGAACCATAAGGTTAGTCCAATTGATAATGTGGATACACAAAGTAATGACCTTTTCATAACTTCAATATCCTTGGAAACCAAAAGGTTCCTGAAAAATTCTGAAATTCAAATATAATATCAAAACAGATAGTTCATAAGAAATTTATCTGCACTGTAACATAATCGTTCTGCATTTCTACAGGAAATACAAGGGGCCTTGCAAGGAGATTTGTCAAAATTATGCACTTATCAAAGTACATCTACGGCATGAAGAGGCCTCAATTTTGTTGCAAGAAAACAAACAGAACAATGATGCTGAAGCTACCACAATAAATTAAAAAACAACTTAAAACTATTTGCTCAACTGATAAGTTATGAATTTGAGCTATTTTCTAATAATATGCTTCATTGTCAATAGTATATGGAACCTTCTTTCGTAAATTATTTACATACAAGGTAAACTTGCAAATAAAACGTGGCCATTCTATTGATTCTGTAATTAATTTTGCCATATTTTACGTAGATATATTTCACTTAATCTATCAAAATAAGAATACTTTTAGCAAAACAAAATAAAGAGTAGCATAGAAGGCATACACCAAATCACACGGTCATTTCAAAATCGCGTATATTTAAATTACATCCATAAATCAAAACTAATGATAAGTACTGAAAATCATGATCTTGAATGTCAATGAAGAGAATGACTATGACTACTACCACATTTTGTTCATTGACCACCAGTTAAGAAGTATATCAATTTGTTAATGGCTTAATTTGTTTGCAAAACTGAATCATTTTTTGAATTGCGCACCGATTTTGTAAAAGAAGGGTTCAAATTTCAAATAATCAAACTACGGTGACATGCTCAAACATTGTAATCTAGAGCAACGATCAACAAATAGATTGATGAACAACAGTTAGGCTGATAATAACTGCAGCAATATAAAATTCAAGAACACAAAAGAAGTATAACAGAGATCAGTAAATTACTCTGGGACTTTGTAGAGGTGAGGGTTTGCATTGGCAATTCCCTTTGGACCGTCTGCCTTCACCACCATTGAGTATACATTAGTAACTATGCAATACATTAGTAACTAGGAGGATAAGTAAACACATCATATGGTCCTTTTCAAAGTGCTACAACAATTTGTGGCTAGGAGTAAGAAATGAGCACTTTTAGCACAAAATTTTATGAAAGCTAACGTCTTAAAGAATTTAAGTAAAGTCTTAAAGAATCTAAGTGTTTGTTTGATATGCAGATTCTGATTCTGGCGAATTTCTTTGAACTGTATAGTTTAAAATGCAACCCGAATTGGCGTTTGGACATGCAATTAAAGTGTAAAATCTGAGCAAGAAATACAATCCGAATCTATGCCTAAAATATTGTTGAAAACATGAATTCTAAGAAATATTAGAGAATTATTACTGTACAAAAGGGTCAGGGTTGGATGAATTTAGGGAGAAGGTAAATCTTCAAATTGGCTATTTGAGCCGGTTCAAAATCATCTCCACGGTTCAAATAAAGTAATCCAAGTAGTCTAGCAAACACCAATTTGAGTTGGGTACACGGGTTCCGATTGTGTGAACCAATTTGAGTTGGGTACACGGGTTCAATTTATGCGAACCCATGTACCAAACAGTAACACGCCTGATTTATACTGTTATTTGTTAACGGCTTAATTTGTTTGCAAAAATGAATCATTTTTTGAATTGCGCACCGATTTTGTAAAAGAAGGGTTCAAATTTCAAATAATCAAACTAAGGTGACATGCTCAAACATTGTAATCTAGAGCAACGATCAACAAATAGATTGATGAACAACAGTTAGGCTGATAATAACTGCAGCAATATAAAATTCAAGAACACAAAAGAAGTATAACAGAGATCAGTAAATTACTCTGGGACTTTGTAGAGGTGAGGGTTTGCATTGGCAATTCCCTTTGGACCGTCTGCCTTCACCACCATTGAGTATACATTAGTAACTATGCAATACATTAGTAACTAGGAGGATAAGTAAACACATCATATGGTCCTTTTCAAAGTGCTACAACAATTTGTGGCTAGGAGTAAGAAATGAGCACTTTTAGCACAAAATTTTATGAAAGCTAACGTCTTAAAGAATTTAAGTAAAGTCTTAAAGAATCTAAGTGTTTGTTTGATATGCAGATTCTGATTCTGGCGAATTTCTTTGAACTGTATAGTTTAAAATGCAACCCGAATTGGCGTTTGGACATGCAATTAAAGTGTAAAATCTGAGCAAGAAATACAATCCGAATCTATGCCTAAAATATTGTTGAAAACATGAATTCTAAGAAATATTAGAGAATTATTACTGTACAAAAGGGTCAGGGTTGGATGAATTTAGGGAGAAGGTAAATCTTCAAATTGGCTATTTGAGCCGCTTCAAAATCATCTCCACGGTTCAAATAAAGTAATCCAAGTAGTCTAGCAAACACCAATTTGAGTTGGGTACACGGGTTCAGATTGTGTGAACCAATTTGAGTTGGGTACACGGGTTCAATTTATGCGAACCCATGTACCAAACAGTAACACGCCTGATTTATACTGTTTGAAAGGTTAAACAATGACTTATGAAATCTGAAACAATGACTTTTCATTTTCGAACTCACTGGTACCTAGAGCTTACAAGAGTTTCTGAAAGAAAACTAGAACCAGAAGCATTTGAGTTCAGTCCAGCTGATTGGTGATAACGACATTAAGTAAGAAAGTAAAACATTTTACAATTACAAGTAGCAAAAAAATAAAAATAAAAAATAAAAAACAGAAGGAAACAAAAGAAAAGTGACCTGGTGAACCACTTTTAGGACTTCTACTTATATTTCATCTCCCTAAACAAACGAAAGGGGTTTTTCCGAACACATACCTGAGACTTAGGTAACCTAGCAGCATTTGATTTGGTAGCTGGGATAGACGTGTTCAAATCAGGTTCATTGAAGCGCTGAACAACGGCCTAAAGCACATTACAAAAGCTTTTTACATCAATAAGTACCACCAATTCTAGCACACTTTCACAACAACTGATATTTCAATACGAATTTATCAAATCTACGCATAGCTACCAATACTACTCGTTTTTAAAGTCATTGTTATACATAATAAATGCCATGTTACACTCCAATACACGACGTGTTACAGCGTAGGATCGGTCTTTTGACAAACTCTAGTCATTTATTCATCAAATAAATTGCAATAGGAAACAATTGGACAGGGGGAGATTTCTCTTTGTTCTGCCAATCCTTAATTTTAGTTCACTTTTACCTCAGTATCAGCGCATTGGCAAGTATAACAACTACAAAACTCAACTCTATCTAAGGAAGAATGTGAACTGCTCCTATTAGAGTACAACAAAGGCCTTCTGAATATTTCTCAACAATTTTTTGTTCTCCTCTTCGGGGGTTCTTTTTTTCACACTTCTCAAAAAAAGGCCCCAAAACACACACAGAGACACAAAATTGAAGCTGAAAAATCGATGTATGGCAAAAACAAGAAATGGGTTTTGGTATACCTGGAGAGAGAGCTTGTGAGGCTTGAGCTTGAGGGAAACAAGTGGGAGGAGTGACTGAAAGTGAGAGAGGCCTTGGTGGTGGTGCTGAAGAAGAAGAAGAGAAGGAGATGACATGCTGCTGCTGCTGCTTTGGAGAAGCATTTTTTGTTTCTGGGTTGGATTATTATAAGGAATTAAAGCTGCTTCCAAAATCATTCAGATTCAATTCAACCAAAGTGTTGTGTAAGTGGGAATTTTGGGGTTCTTTTCTTTCTCAGTGTCGGAGAAGTTGACGAGCCAAAAGAAAGGCAGAGTTCATTGGCACTCGCGGATGGATGGACATGTCAGAGACTCCGGAGACTGTTTATCTATCCGTAGAATATGTATGGGATACATAAGGGCGTGTTTGGCTTTTTTTTTTTTTTTTATGGAATGTTTGGCTGTTTTTTTTTTTTTTAATGGAATGTTTGGCAATTGACTGTTTTTTAAGCCTCCATCTTTTATTAACAAAAAAAAAAAATCCCCCTTCTTTGTGAAATAAAAATGCCCAAAAAAAGGGAAAAGAAAAAAAGAAAAAAGAGAAATAAATGCCCAATTATTCTTTAACCCTTTTTCATAATTTGAGTGGTACTAGAATTAGAGTACATAAAAGTGAATATTAATGAAATTACTCCTTTTACTTTTATCTTTTTAATTCAGGACGAGAGAATTTAAACTCTTTATTTTGTAGTGCAATTAGATGTGGAATTTCTACCGTTAGACAATGTCAGTAACTATAAAATACTCTTTTTTTATTTATCTATATTCTTAAAAGTTTAAATGTAAGTGAATGATTATTCAGTTATTAAAAATGACATAATGATTACATTAAAGACTGAATATTCTTAAAAGTTTAGTTCCTTAATTTCTTTTTTTTAGATTTTTTTTTTTTTTGCTAGGGTTGAAAAGTGGGCCTTGCAATTTGTATAAGGGAGAAAGAAGAAAATATGTCAAAATTTGAGATGAATTAAAATTAATAGGCTAATAATTTACATAAGTTAATAAATATGTCAAATTGCTGTTTTCGTCCATAACTTGTCTGGTTCTAAACCATAACTTGACAAGTTATTGTCCATAATTTGTCTGACTATGAACCATAACTTGACAAATTTATTCATAACTTATCCAGTTATGAACCATAACTTGACAAGTTATGGCCTATTAATTTCTATAATTAAAAATTGACCTATATATTTTTTTAAACTTTTTATATTGGCCTATTTTCTACCATTTTTCTTTGTTATGTATAATAGAGGAGATAAAATCCACATTACTCTAACATTATGTTTGGTAGAGATATTCATCAAATCCGCTAACACACTCAAACCGTCCACTTATCCACCCCAACTATCAAAATGGGGCCACATTAACACCACCAATTTTGGGCTGGTTACCTTTTTTTTGTGGGGTTGTCTATTTTTCCTTCGTGTAATTGACTGCTTTGGAGGTGTGTTTTGTTTTTAAGGAGTTTTATATTATAAACTCCTTAAAAGTTATGGAAAATTGTTTATTTATTGCATTATATTTAGAGTTTGAGACTTAAAGTTAGAGATTTGCTATAAACTCTTTCATTATTTTTGTGTTATATCAAATTATGGATTATGAACTTGCGTTATAGATGGAGTGTATTACTGTATGGATTATGGACTTTAATAGCCACACGCTTGATATTATTTATTGGATATTTTATTACCTAAAAAAAAATGATCAAAAACAATCTTTACAAAAATAAAGAGGCTCTACTCACCCAACAAACTCACCGTTCACACCCATTCTTACCTGCCCATACTATTGGGTGATTCTGAGTGGGGAATTTCGGCCATGTTCATTTTACCAATTCGAGTTTTACTATAGTAAAATATTTTAAAAATTAGTCACATTTAACTTTTTTGCTACAATAAAAAACTCTCTCATAAAGTCACATTTTAATTTAAATTAAAAGTTTAAATCAACGAACTAAACGGGTCTTTCGATTATCTTATTCCTCAATCTGCATGAAAAGTAGACGGAACAAAGAAGGTTGGGAGTTTTTTAGAGTAAAAATTTGAATTTACATCCCAATTTCATATGCATGAATAAAAAAAAGTGTGCATTTAGGATGGAGAAAATTATTTTGCTTCATAAACAGAAATTTTGTTTTAGTAATCAAATTAGGTTTTTAATAGTTTAATTTAAAGTAGAAATAATCATGTGTCACGCACTATAAATTTTTAATGTAAATATGTGTAGATCTAACTATTATAAAAATTAATTAAATAGTTAAAAATAATATGTGCTACCATAAATTATTATCATTATTATTTTTTTTTTTTTAAAAAGGAGGGAGAATAAAATACACAATATCACACTCGCACTTTGGACAGATATCAAAACCCAAGTCCCAAAACCAAAACCAAACCCAAACCTAAACTCACAAATACACCAACACACGTCATCACCTTCACCGGTAATCTGGTTGGAACTTGGAATTGGAACCTCCGCCTTCTTTCGATGCATTCGAGGACTTCCCCAAAATCATAGCAAACAAAGATTTCTATTAAAACCAAACAAAGCAAACACAACCCAACCCCCATTTCTTGTTCTTCTCTCTCTAAAAACCCACACAAATCGCATCAACAAAGAGAGAGAAACTGAGTTCCTCAAACAAATGGCTCACCTTCTCAACACTCCCTTCGTCCCCTCCGCCCAAACCCTCCGTCGGAGCCCCAATCTGCCGCCGGGCGCCCGCATTTCCGGCCGCCGTGGCCGGGCTTCAGTCCAGGCCAAGATCCGCGAGATCTTCATGCCGGCCCTGAGCTCCACCATGACGGAGGGCAAGATCGTCTCTTGGGTCAAGTCCGAGGGCGACAAGCTCTCCAAGGGCGAGAGCGTCGTCGTCGTTGAGTCCGACAAGGCCGACATGGATGTCGAGACCTTCTACGACGGCTACCTCGCCGCAATTATGGTCGAGGAAGGCGGCGTCGCCTCAGTCGGCTCCGCCATTGCCCTATTAGCGGAGTCCGAGGCTGAGATCGCCGAGGCCAAGGCCAAAGCCAATTCTTCATCGTCATCGTCATCGTCGCCCCCGCCGCCACCGAACACAGCAGCTCCGGAGCCGCAGGTGGTGAATGTGGCTTCAGTGGCGGTGGCGAAACCGCCACCGGCTGCCGCGGTGGCTTCGACGCACCAGGCCTCGGATGGAGGCAAGAGAATTGTGGCTTCGCCGTATGCGAAGAAGCTGGCCAAGGAGCTGAAGGTGGACTTGGGGAGGATCCTCGGAAGCGGGCCGTTGGGGAGAATTGTGGCCAAGGACGTGGAGGAAGCGGCCGCGGCGGCTGTTGAGTCGAACGTGGCGGCTGGCAGTGGGCCTGCCGCGTCATCACCGTCGCCGGGGATCCAACTGGGGACAGTTGTGCCTTTTACCACAATGCAGGGTGCTGTGAGCAAGAACATGGTTGAGAGTCTGTCAGTTCCAACTTTTAGAGTTGGGTACACTATCACCACTGATGCTCTTGATGCTCTTTACAAGAAGGTAATGAAAGATTTTGCTAAAGCTGATGTTCGTTCTGATATTGTTATTTCATTATAAATGATGTGTTGAATACTTTAACAAGATGCTCAGTTAGAAATGTTGGAGATTTATGATGTTTTAGATTTTGGTTTGATGCGTTCAATTTATTAGGATATTACACGAAAACCATTACGCTTCCTGGAAAGTATTAACTAGTCTTGGGGAAAGATTGAACTTTGGAAGTAGCTTGATCATGCTAAATTTTGGGCGCGTTTGGAACTCGTTCCAAAATGATTTTGTTTTTTGTATGAAAATGAAAATGAAAATGTTTTCAATTTCAGATAGAAATCATTTTTAAAAATGCGTTTGGTATTTTTATTAAGAGATTATTTTTAATATAAAAAACCCATTAATGTCTCTCTCGAGAGGAGAAAACGAAAATAAAAAATGAAAAATAAATCGTTTTCATTTATGTTTTTTGTCTTTATTGCGCCAAACGCCGTTTTAGAAAGGTTTTCATTTTTTCTTTCTCAAAAAATGTGAAAAATAAAAACGAGATCAATTCCAAACACGGCATATGAGCTTGATGGTTTTTGTTTTCTATCTCCCAATTGAGAGTTGTATTATTTGTTTTTCAAAAATCTGACTTTGTAATTGGATTTTTCATTTTTGTTTGGCTAGTGGTTTTGAATGTTTTTGATGTTTTATGGAAGACAACGTTCTGATTTAAGAGTGTCAAGTATCATACAATAGTCCAGGTAATGATAAATTCTTTAAGTTGTTCTGTCTTTTGCTTTTGTTGATGTAACTATTCCATTACCAGGTAAAGTCAAAGGGAGTTACTATGACAGCGTTGCTTGCGAAGGCGACGGCTCTAGCTCTGGCCAAACATCCTGTAGTGAACTCCAGTTGTAGGGATGGTAACAGCTTTACATATAATAGTAGCATCAACATTGCAGTTGCTGTCGCTTTGGATGGCGGGTTAATCACTCCGGTGCTGCCAGATGCTGACAAGGTCTGTTTTTTTTGCCTTTTCTGTTCTGTATTGTTCTGTTTGTCATGGTTCAGATTCAAGAAGCAGGTGAGAGGAATAGGAAGTACTGAAGAAGCTGTGACGATTTATCTTGATGTGTGTATTAGGTTGATATCTATTCACTGTCAAGAAAGTGGAAGGAATTAGTTGATAAGGCGCGGGCCAAGCAGCTGCAGCCTCATGAATATAATACAGGTAAACTTAGCACATAGCCTGGAAAATTGAACATGTTAAAAGGTTCTCCTTGCACTGCACAACTAAAGTTTCTGATTTCGTAGGAATTTCTACAAATTTCTGTTGGGGTTGTCAAAATTATGAACAGGAAAAAAATTCAAAATATTGGAAAAATGATGTGGAAATGGTAAATAACTCCTATATTAATGCATTGAAAGAGGGTTAATTGCGAGTCTGTTGAATAAGGGCGTTTATATGAAAATGCGAAATTTGTTGACATGCACAGAGTGCCTGATAGCTTAAAAAATTTGTTTTGAGTGATCTTTCGGTGATATGTTATGGGTGATGAAAGCTACAATTGAGGTAGTATAATCGTGCTTGCCACCTCTTCATTCCCCTTGATCGATTTCATCCCTCAAATCGTTAGAGTGTACTTACATTCTTGAGAATCAATATGAAGTAGTTATAAGTTTAACACTGCCCTTTTGAATTTATCTTTCTTGTGCTGTTTGTTTCTAAAACCAAGTATGTTGATAGAATTTTGAACTAAGTGATGGGTTGGCTGTTTTCTGATTTTCCTTTTTACTATATTCCTCAAGTGGGTAATTCATTGAACCAAAAAGACGACAATCAGGCCTCTTAGAGAACATCAACGAATGCCTTTGATAGTCTTAGACAGATGATGTCAAATAAAGAACTACAGCAGAAATCAAACTTCATAAAAGCTTAAACTTGCTGGCTGCTCTACATAGGCTATTTTATCAGGGAAATCTGGGTCTGCTTAGTTTGGGGATGGATCTTTAACCGGTTTGTTACTGTGTTTAAGTATTGAGTTTGCCCCCGCAGTGATGCATTTATTGTTTGTCATCGGTATCTTACCACACTGTGAAGCACCAATCTGCAATTTTTTGGCAGTAAGATTTACCTCTAGAAGTATTGATGTAGGGGTAAAATAATGCAGCATAAAGCAGTCATAAGATAATTATACAATAAGCAAATCCATAAATATCTACCTATGTGCTTATGTACTTAAATAACCCCAAGGGGTTGGTTCGGTGGTGAATCACTTGGACTTGGTGCCTCAAGATGCATTAGGTCCAAGGTTCGATTCCCATCAAGTTCTATCAATTCCTTGGGTCCATGCCCGTGGGCCAAATGCCCTAGATTTACCCGATCTATGTGGAGGGGGTGCTTTGCAGTTTGCATGGATCCTATGGATTAGTCGGGGCAAAGTCTCGGTCACTACGGTTATCAAAAAAAAAAAAAAAAAGGTGCTTATGCACATAAATATGTGTTCTTTTGACAATGGAATGTCTAAAACCAGTAGCTCAAGAATACATTCTTAATGTTTTCCGGTTAAAAGAAAGAATGAAAAAATACATAGCATTTGCTCTTGTTTTACTGAAAATTTGATTTTGTGGCCAAATGGTATTGAACATGGGTTGACATGAGGCTTTCATAGATAAAGTTTGTAGAAAATGCTAGGCTCTGACATTAACATCAACTTAATATTAACTGCTTAACTTTCTCCTTCATGCAATTCAAGGCTCTTTGCTAATTTTCTTTGAGTGTGTCAGTCACGAAAAAGTTGTACTTAATGTAAACTTTGTAGCATGAAGTTTTTGCATACATACTTCGAATAGAACAAAGGACCATTGAAGATAGAGGGCTGAAGTTAGTGGGTTATTTTATCATATTGCGGTTTGTAATAATTGCCTTAGTTTCATTTGTCATCTAGTCAAATTGCTTTCGCGAGATGGATTTTTTTTTTTTTCAACGTCTTAATTTGTTTTTATCACTATTCTTACACACATGCATATGGTTTGAGGTTCTTGTTTTTATCATTTTCAAAAGTAGTGTGTGAAAGTCTCCTCCCATAAACCAATCAACATTAGATGAGATTAATGATTCTTTGCCTTTTCTTTAGGTACTTTCACTCTTTCTAATCTTGGAATGTTTGGAGTTGATCGATTTGATGCCATTCTGCCACCTGGAACTGTAAGTTGCCTATATGTTCGTATATTTACAGTTTACCCTCTATTGGGCACTCACCGTAACACTAGTAAATATATGACCTTATAACATTAATTTCAACAGGGTGCGATTATGGCTGTTGGAGCTTCTCAGCCCTCTGTTGTGGCTACCAAGGATGGTAGGATTGGTATGCAGAACCAAATGCAGGTGATTAAATTTTGAAAATGTGTAAAGTAGAAGAATTAGACTGAATTCGCAGATTCTGATGCTTAAAAACACACAACCTTTTCAGGTAAATGTCACAGCAGATCATCGTGTGATATATGGTGCTGATCTTGCTTCATTCTTGCAAACATTGGCAAGCATAATCGAGGACCCCAAAGATCTTACTCTCTAGTCTAACTTCCTTATTACCAAATGGGCCCTTTTTGTTTTCTGTGTTGTCCGAAATCTTTTGTTCCTCTTAGTACTTTGCCATTGGATCATGTCAGTTTGATTCATAATCATTGATATCTGGTTGAGAAGTTTGAAGAGATACAGGAGCTAATTAGTATCCGTTTAAAGTATAGGAGCAGAATTTTGAAGAGCTTTGTAACTTGAGCCAATGTCCAAGGAATCAAACTCAATAATGAGTTAGACAAACCCGTATGAGTTTAACTAATTAGCTCATATGAGTTTCTACCTGCAAATGTCATAACTGTGTCCTATGGCTGGTCTTTTTGTTTAGTTGGCTAGAGCCTGAATATGGTCGTTGGATTAATAGCGTTTGTTGTAATGCTCAAAGTTGATTTGAGAAAATTGAATTAAAATTTTGAGGATGAAATCATTTGAATCTGAGTACGGCACAAAGTTGTCGCTTACGGAATTGTTGGGAAATTTTTGTTGTATTGCTTTATGAATTATGATGGTAGCAACGCCAAATTTTTTTTCCTTAATCCTTGCAAGCCAGCAAGTTTTGTTCTTATGATGCAGTAAATTTTTGCTCAGAGCAAGTAGTCATTAACAGAAACCAGCTAGCCTCAAGGCTCAAGTAGTTGCATGGGTAAGTGTGTGCGTGTGTCTATCAGAGTTAGAATTTTGATAGTTTCATTTTTTTTTTTTTTTGTAAAGTGCGGGCGGCCCCACACTATATTAGGAAAACAAAAGGCACTTGCTGGGATATCGTATATTGTAGAAACAATACAGGTTTCTGTACTTTTTTTTTTTGTTTTGTTTAATTTGTTAATTTAAGTTTTTAATTTAAATTAATGTGTGATTTTATGTGAAAATTAAAACTCGAATGGGAATCAAGGTTCCAATATTGTTACTAATAAGCTATTTCAATTTTTGACAAAATTCTTGTTGTCAAATATAGAGCTTCAACCTCAGAGACTAACGTCTATCCGACAAGTAAGCTTGATTATGCATTTTGAAATTTGAAGCATCTGTAAAACGTCGTTCACCGCAGGCCTTTCTTATTCTGCCATTGTTATTCTCTGTATGCATACTCTGCCAACCATCATTTTAGAAACATACGTGTTTGAAATTGATTCCGTTTTTATTTTTCACGTTTTTTGAGAAAGAAACAATGAAAATATTTTCAAAACAGCGTTTGGCGCAATAAAAATAAAAAACAGAAATGAAAACAATTTTTTGATTAATGAAAATATTTTCAAAACAGTGTTTGGCGCAATAAAAATAAAAAACAGAAATGAAAATGATTTTTTGATTTAGTATAAAATGAGAGAGAAATGAAAAATGACTTTTAGTCGTTTGTTATTTTTTATTTTCGTTTTTTCCTTTCTCAAGCAGAAAGAGAGAAAGAGAGACATTAATGAGTTTTTTTACATTAAAAATAATCTCTTGATAAAACTACCACACGCATTTTTAAAAATAATTTATGTCTGAAATTGAAAACGTTTTCATTTTCATTTTCATATAAAAAATGAAATCATTTTGAAATGAGTTTCAAACCGTCTAAGATTTCGAAACCACACAACGGAATTTGCAATTTAGGGTGGAGAGAGAGAAAGAAGAGAATGAGAGAGATAGGGTCGGTGAAGAAGAAGTCGCTGAGGTTTTTTTTTATCTGATTATTGATATTAATTCCCTTTAGTTGTTTTTTTTTAATTAATTTGGCTTAGGGTAAAATAATTTATGCAAAGTAGAAGTTACTCGTATCAAATGGATTGTAGAAAAGTGATTGAAACTAATTATCTCAATTTTTTGTGTGTTCTCTTGTTTCACTTAATCACTACTCTATTAGGAAAGTGCCAATTTACTGAAAAGACCTTTAAATATAAACAAACTGGTTTTTTGTTTTGGAAATAAAAACAAACTCGTTCCTTCCTTAGCCAAAAAAAAAAAAAAAAAAGTTTATTTTTTATTTTTTCAGGGGTAAAGAAATCACTTTTTCTATTTAACCGGATACAACCGGTTTCTATAAAATTGTGGGGAGTACTAAAAGGTTTTTTTGCTAGGACTTCTTACACATTTGAACTTACTTAGAAAGCAAGTTTTCTTTCTAAACTCGGCTAGCACTTTCTCATAAAAGGGAAACCAACGACTCAGAAAATAATAAGAAACCCTTCAACAATGGCGAGAAAGAGAGGCTTTAATGAAGCCATGGAAGAAGGAGGAAGAAAAGCGAAGAACTACGTAACTTTCTCAAAGAGACGAAAAGGCCTTCTCAACAAAGCCTTCGATTTGTGCTACTACTACGACGCCCAAATCGCTCTCGTCGTCCTCTCTCCGACTGGAAATCCCTTCGCTTTCGGCCACTCTTCCGTCGACGACGTTCTTCATTGTTATCTCGGCGGCCAAACGACGCCAATGGATGGTCGTTTCGAAGCCGAAGAGCGGAGGCGCCAAACGGAACGACTGGAGCGGCTCAAACGCAGAATGAAGGAATTAGGGCAAAGCAGAGAGATGAAGAAAGTGAAGGCGTGGATTGAGAGAGAGTGGGGGAGTTGTGGTACGACATTGGAAGAGTTGGAGGTTTTGAAGGGTAAGTACTTGGCGCTTCTTGATAACGTCAGGAACAGATTGTCGTTTTCGGGTAAGGAAGAAAAGATTGATGTTTGTCCTCTTGCGGCAGTGGTGGGTTCTTCAAACGAAATGTCGTTTTCTGTGGAAAAGTTGGGTACTGGTTGTGGTAATTTTGGTTTTACTAGCATCAGAAAGAGTTTTGGTAAAGAAGAAAAATTTGATCTTACTGGTTTTTGCCCTCTTTCTGTGGTGAATTCACCAAACGACATGTCGGTGGAAGAGTTGGGTGGCAATTGTGCTTATTTCGGTACTGATTCTGCTGATACTAGCATCAGAAGGAGATTTGGAATTGGTTCTTTTACGTCGTTTTCTGGTAACGAAGAAAGAGTTGATCTCATTGATGTTTATCCCCTTTCTGTGGTGAATTCATCAAACGACATGCCGTATTCGGTGGAGAAGTTGGGTCATACTAGCATGGTGAAGAGATTGGGAATTGGCTCTTCTTCGTCGTTTTTTGGTGCAACAACTGGTGGAGTGGGACCATTCAACGATTACGTCAACTTTGACTGCGTTGGAATGGAAAATTACACTACTTTGTTCCCACATATTGGTGGTGCTTGCGTTTCTCCTCTTTCTTCGATGGACGACATATCGTACTCGGTGGAAACTTTTGGTACCAGTTGTGCTAATTCTTGTACTGATTACGTTGATTCAAGCATGAAAAGGGGTTTGGGAATTAGCTCTTCTTCATCGTTTTTTGGTGATGGAGTGGGAACATTCAACGATCATGTTGACTTTGACTATGCTGGAATGGAAGGTTACACTACTCTTTTCCCACAGATTGGCGGTTGTGTTCGTCCTCTTGCTGCGATGGATTCACCCAACGACATGTCGTATGCGGTTGAGAAGTTTGGTGCCACTTGTTCTCCTTCTGGTACTGATTCTGTTGGAGATGGAGATGGCTCAGTTTCCAATTTTGGTGGTGGTGGTGGTGATACTCAAAACGACTTGTCGCTGATGGAATATTCTGACACCAACTGCAATTACAATGTCGTTGAAATTTCAGAAGATGAAGTTTTCCACTACCTTGGTCATGTCAATTTTGAACTTTTGTCAGAGTAATGGTTTTGTTGCAACCGGAAGTAACTTTGGAGAAGGATAATGTGATTCTTCACATTTTTCTGAAGCTAAGCTTTTGTTTTTGTTTATTAGTTTATGCTGAAAAAGCAAATGAGTTTTCTATACTATAACTCCGGCAATCTCATTATTGTAACTAATTTGGATATTTCTGTTTTTTTTTTTGGTGAATATTATGTCCATATTTATGTCAAATATTGCTCTTTCTTATTACTCTTTGAATTACTTGTCGTTTTGCTTCAAAGACATGTTTCTTATCTCGTTTAAGGAAAAAAAGTTCAGATTGTTCACCTGAAATTGTTTCTTGGTGTATTGCGAGTGTAAGGTTTAGTTATTGCATAAATGAGTTTTTTTTTTCCCCTTAATATTTGTTGATTGCTTCTGTTCGTTGGTGCTTATTGGCTATAATGTATATTCGTAACAAAATCCTCTGATTTGTTGAAAGTATAATTTAAAAAGGCTTTAATACAGTTTTGGTATGTTGGCCCTTTTTTTCTTTTCTAAACAATATTGTTTTAGTTTGAATAAATAACTTTACATTAATGTTTCAATCTTTATACAAAGCGCAACTCAACGTAGAAGAAAATATACTAAGAATTCCATTTTTTAAAAAGAAAAAAAAAACTTAGAAATTAAATTTTTTTACTAGATTTAGTATTTAATTGACACTGACGTTTGTATCCATTTTTGTCACGTCACTTGCACTTTTCCTCAATTTGTCTGAACCATGAATTTGGTTTGGTGCCGATTTGAATTGTGGTAGTTACAATAGAATAGTGAAGTAGGATTCTGACCACAATATGTTGTAAATTGCATTTGTGGAAATTCTGTTAATTGTCATCCTTCCTTTAACCTTGCATAGAATCATGTGCAACAAACATGCTTTTCTCTGTAAAGTTTTAACGCAAGTTACAAAATTTACCACTAAATTAAGAATTTGAGGACTTAATTAAGACTGAGGTTGAATTGGTTCCGTGAGGGTCGCCAACGGTGACCCTCGCAGATCTGCTCGTGAGGAGGATAATTCAGCTGTGAACTTTTTAAATCTGAATTCTCGTGAAAACCTCAAACATATTCTTCTTGATTCACTGCTTGAAAAGCTAAAAATAAAAATAAGAGAAATACTCTTCAAGAAGGCAAGCAAACCACAAATCCACAAATCCATAACTGCTATGTAAACAAGAAAATGGTTCACCTTCTTTTGCTAGTAAATACATTATATAATTTTCTCTGTTTGCTATAAAAGCAGGATACTAGTGTAGTATACTATATAACTTATCTGGCAAGAAATGCTTTTGCACCACCAGTATTCTAGTAGGAACTAATAAAACTCGCATCAATATTTTACAGACAGAAACTGCTGTTCTTAGAACCAAAATCACTCGGTATCTGCTTCATCTTGCATTGAGAAGCATGCGTAGAACGCTCTTCATCTTTGGCCTTGCTTCGGGCGATAAGCTAACACAACCAAGAGCAATCTTCAAAACTGCAAGCATCTGGCTTCTGGCTGCGAGTGAAGTTCTGCTGATGCTAAAATCAAGCATGTTATCCCACTTATCTTGTTGAACCGAGTTACTCAAAACCCACTTAGCCAACTCAGTCCCCCCACTAACTGCCGGTTTTCCTGTCAGCAGCTCCAACAGAATTACCCCAAAGCTGTACACATTCCCTGCCATTGTTACCCTCATTGTGTATGCATATTCTGCAAACCGCAACATGAAATCAAAATTTTGCAATTTAGTCATATGAAATGTGATGGAGATCAAAGTAATAGTTTCTGTTATTATGTTAGGCGTAAAAATATAAACTATATAGAAGTCTTTTAGTTATTTTATGAAGTCTTATTTCATTTTGCGTAACTAGAATTTTAGTTTCCTTACTGTTTCTGGATTCCCAATTCTTCTAGTGTCCAATTGCCTATCTATAACTAGAAATCTCTATTTCCATTGTTTTTTAGACTTGATTGATGATATTGACTATTCATATTTTCCTCTCTATTGTTCCTCTCCTTTTCTCTAATTCCTCCACTCTCTCTCTCTCTCTCTCTCTCTCTCTCTCTCTCTCTCTCCCTCTCTCTCTCTGTTATCTTCTTCCTTAACTGTTCTACATGACAATAATATCGCACCATGTTTAGCTGAAAGTATAGAGCTAAGTAATATGCAATTGACAGCTGATTAAAGGTGAATGAAAAGTCACACAGTTGCTAACCTGGAGGAATATAGCCAACTGAACCAGCGACTGTTGAAAGATTACCAGTGCTCTTGGATGGATCAATCACCTTATAGAGCTCGATGTCTCCCACTTGCGGCTCCTTCAGGGACTTCAGAAAGATGCTTTTGCTTGACAAGTCGAGTAAGAGTATTGGACCGGAGGCGATTCCATGAAGAAATGAAAGGCCTTGAGCTACTCCAACTGCGATGCTGTATCTACTCGCCCAATCAATGTCACTTCCCGAGCTGCTATGAAGAATGTCAAAGAGGGTACCCTTTGAGGAATATTCATAGAACAGATAAGCATTGTCAACAGATAAAACATAAGCTAGAGGATTCATGACATTGGAGTTGCTCAATTTTCCAAAGGCCTCAAGCTCTGCTCCAAATCTGTCATGGCTGCCCAATTGGAATATCTTGTCACTCCAGTTAAGTTTCTTGACAAAGTAGCTTGATCCGGATGGCATAGTTGCTTTGTAGTAAGTTGAGAACCTAGTTTTCAGCACAATGTTTGACGGGTCGGTAACTGATTCCATGGCTTTGGTGAAGTCTATATTTGATCTGTGAATCCCATTTGAGGTTAGTAAGTTGTCTTGGAGAATCTGAGGGAGGGGCAGATCTTCCACCGGTTGTAATTGCTCATCATTGACCCTGCTATAACGCCGTGAGAGAAACATAACAAGAATTACAACCACTCCAGAAACAACAATAGAAACTGTAACTGCCATAACTATTACAGCCACCGAGTTTCCCTTTTCTGATTTAGACGAAGGCTTCAGCTTTGTAGCATTGATCAAATCCTTGTTGCCACTTGTTTCAAGGGTGACCCAAGAACTAAACTCTGGAATAACTCCGGAGAGGTGATTGTTTGAGAGTGACAACCATGTCAATGACTGCATTTGTGTAAGAAATGCTGGTATCTCACCCAAGAAATTGTTATTCGAGAGGTCCAAAACTTCTAGTGCACGTAATCCATCAAGAGTCTTTGGAATGGGTCCTTCAAAGTGGTTGTGACTGAGATTCAAAGCAATCTGCAAACTAGGAGGCATCCTTGGAATGTAACCGCTTAGTTGATTGTTCCCAAGTTGGAGTTCCAAAAGGCTCTGCATGCTACCAATGGTGTTTGGTATGGAACCGTTAAGCTTGTTGTCTCGTAAGTTGAGATTTCCAAGGTTTTGCAAGCTTGAAATAGAAGATGGTATCTGACCACTCAGAGAATTTGAGCTGATATTCAGGATTGACAACTTCTGTAGTTGTGTGATTTGACTCGGGATTTCACCAGAAAGGTTGTTGAATTCAAGCTTTAAGACTTGAAGGTCGGTAAGATTACCCAACTCTGGCGGCAAAGCACCTGCAAGTCGGTTCTGAGCCAAATCCAACAGCGCCAACTTCGGGAAAGAACCGAATTCAGGAGGAATCGATCCATTCAATTTATTGTTGTTCAGTTCCAAATATGTCAGTTGCTTCAGTGTTGCAAAATTTGCTGAAGGGAACCCATCAAGTGAATTGCTTCCCAATCGCAACCTGACCAAGTTAGGAGTAATATTTGCCGGAATGGATCCTTCTAACAAATTAAATGACAAGTCCACAGTCTGCAAACTAGATGGTGACAAAAGGTCTGAAGGAATTGAACCATTTAATTTGTTATAACTTAGGTCCAAGTTCTTCAGAAATTTTGTAATCCCACGTGGAATTGCACCGTGAAAGCCATTCTGATTCGCTGCAAATCGTGAGAGACATGTGATAGTTAACAGACTTTCTGGGATCTCTCCATTTAGATAATTTTGAGAAAGAACCAAAACCTCCAACTTGGAGAGCTCCCTAATTCTGTCAGGAATAACCCCTGAAAGTTTATTTTGGCTAAGATCAATCAGGGTCAAATTCTGGTATTCCATAATTTCTTCAGGTATTGCTCCTTGAAAAATATTTGCTGAAAGTGCAAGCTCTTTCAAAACCTTGGACTTTCCAAGTTGAGTAGGAATAGACCCACTGAACAAGTTAGAACTTAGATTCAAGCTTTTAAGACCAACCAATCCCTCTAACTCTAAATGAATATCTCCACTCAACTCATTATAAGATAAGTCCAAGAACTTCAATCGAACAAAACCAACAAATTTAGGCAACGAACCACCCAACCTGTTCCTGCTAAAGTTGAGCAGTTTCAGCCCTCCAATTTCTCCACAACCTTCCATGAACTCATCTGGGATTTTGTTCAAACGGTTGTTGGACACATCAAATTCCTGCAAAGACTTAATCTCACAGACGACAGGCAAAAAATCTGAGGAAGAGAGAGAAAACCCAGATAGAGAAATTCCAAGTACAGAAGAATTGCTGGGGTTGCATTTAACTCCCTTCCATGAACATGGCTCTTTAGTAATATTCCATTGAATACTGCTATCATTGATTTTTTCATAGAGAGTGATCATGGTGGATTTCTGGGTTGATGAAAGTTGAGAGAGAGCAAAAGGACAGGAAAAGAAGAGGCAAAACAAAGAGTAGAGAAAAGAACCTTTGTTCCCGAAACTAGCCATTTTTTAAAGCTGTTTGCGGAAGAATGTCCCTGCACTTTTTTTGGAGATACGAAATATAAATAACTTTTTGTTTTTGGAAAGACAAGAGAACACAAGGAGTTTTGGAAGAACGTGAAGAGATTCAGAACAAAAAAAAATGCATTCAATGACGCATTGAAGAAGGCATTTTCTTTGGTAAAAGACGTATCGAAGAAGTTGAAGGGAAGTAGAGAGAGAGAGAGAGAGAGAGAGAGAATGGTGTTATTATGGGAAATGGCAGTGCCGTGTGATGTTGGAAGTGGAGTTGACTGGACTAGTTGGTGTGGTGTATAAAGTGTTAGTATTTTACTGCAAAAGAGAAAAGACCAAAAGACTTTAAACAGATTGGGAGGCTCTCTTTTTCTCGTGGAAAGCTGCCATTTGTTCAAACACGCGTACATGGAAACGACTCCATCAGTAAAGAACAAATGGAATTGACTTGGAAAATGGAACCCCCTTTTCAATTAGGGAATAAAATCTACGGTCCTTTTGCATATTTGTCCCTGAATTTACAGTGTTTTTCCAACTTGTCCTCAATTCTAGTTTTAGCAATTTGCCCTCCTAAAATCTAGGGTATTTGGCAATATGTCCCAACTTTTCAATTTTGTTACTTTTTTTCATCATATTTAAGAGATTGAGAGATGGAGAATTAAAGCCTTGTTCTTTTCATAACTAAAGTCACAACATTTCTATAGGTACAGTATTTTCTTTTATAAAAATTTAAATTTAACTTTTATACTACAGTATTTTTCTCTCACATTAACTTAAGTTATAAAACAAATATACCTTAAGATATTTGTGTTATAATCTGAATTGCAACTTTGAAGTTTTTTGTTAAACATGTTTTTTCGTCACCATTATAATATAATCATTATTAATGGGGCACATTATAACAGTTTTTCAAGTTGAGGAGTCAAACTATCAAAATTAGAAGTTCATGTGGTAAGTTGTCCAAATCATATAAATTTGAGAGGATATTATACAAAATAGCCTAAAATCTGTGAGTGGTCTGGACTTCTTTCCTTTCTTTAAAATTAGTTTTGGTAGTTAAACTATAATAAAAGATAAAATTAACCCGAGTTGTACATCTTTTAAATATAATAATAAGATAAAAAGTCATAAATACCACTTAAAGAGGTAAAAAATATTATTTATGTCATTATACTAAAAAATAAATAATTGTTATTCAATTAATAAAGAGAAAATTAAAGAGCACAATGACATTCAATTAATCATTTGTCTTAGTGAGTATTTTATTATCGTTTTGTATGTAAGCTATAAATAGCCACATTATCAATTGTATTAGGGAGACTTGAATATTTAAGAATTGAATAAAAAGTTGAGTGCTCTCTCCAATTTAAGAATTTTCTTTTTATGGGATCTCTTTACGTAAATTTAGAAATTCACTTCCCGTATTCCGTCCAGTTTAAGTCAGTAAAATTCCGTTCTTATCAATTCTGCTACATCACAATTAGTCTCAACTTCGAATCCTGATCTTGATCCCAATCGAGAATTTTCTTTTTATGGGATCTCTTTACGTAAATTTAGAAATTCACTTCCCGTATTCCGTCCAGTTTAAGTCGGTAAAATTCCGTTCTTATCAATTATGCTACATCACAATTAGTCTCAACTTCGAATCCTGATCTTGATCCCAATCCCAACCTAAAACCCATCTCAATCTTGATCCCAATTTTGAAAACAATAAATTCTTAGTTGAGGAAAAAGCTTTGTAAAAGAATTTTAAAAAACAAAATGTTTCGACCATGTATAGATAATTTAGAACCATTAGAAGACAGAAAAAAAAAAAAAACCTAACTTTTTTTTTTTCTAAAAAATTGACCTTTTTTTATTAAAACAAAAGCTAAAAAAGTGTTTTACAAAAGGGGCCTAAAGAGTCGATATTTGATATTTTCCATTCATTTAAAAATTAATTTAACATTTATTTTTATTTTTTACATGTCTCTTGGCAACTTTGCATCCTATAGTTTCTACCATGATCTCATTTTATACACGTCGTTCACCACTTCCTAGACTTTTTATAATCTAAAAAAAAAAAAAAAAAATCTTCCACCCCAAATTTGTCTTCAACAAAAGAAAAAGGAAAAAAAAAAAAAAAGAAAAAAGAAAAAGCACCTTACACTGGAACTTCCCAATACAGATGGGGGCCGGCGAAGTAATAAAGTAGCCTTCACTCTTCTTGACCAGTTTGGGGGAGACTTGACTCTGTTCTAATGCCGTATCCTTCACTTACAATCTTTTTATTGAAAAACTTCAAAGTCATACTTATCGGCCAATAAGTCCACAAAGAGTTTAATGCATATATGTGATTCTTATGTCGTCACTCTTACTGTGTTTTGAAAGACACTTGTTTGTGCAAATTGAAGGACGTAATACCAAGAGGTCCATGGGGATAAATTGTTGTTTTTTTTAGCTAGATTTATCATATGCTATACTCGGTGATAAATTTTCTTCTAAATATATCATATAACAAATTTGATGTTTGATTACTATTTTTTGATATGTTTACTTTTTCATTTCATCATTACAACATTTAAATCAATTTTTTTAAGTCAAAAGTTTAAGTTTACAACTTTAGGATCTTAATGATTATGGCAAAAAATATATTTAGCATTTGAAGTTCCACTTTGTATTGAAGCACAAATAAAAATAAATTATTAATATTAGTATTTGCATTTAGCATGGTCTAATAACTTTGTTAGGTATACATTTTGTACGATAAATTTAACACAACGATGAGAAATTACCAAGTTTGGAGACAATTAAACTGGTGGTATGGATTGCTACTATTAGTATACTATTGGTAATCGTTGCTTGTAAAGTTTCGAGAGCTTTCTTCTACACGTACAATAATGTATGGTTGGAAACTAGGGAATAGGACTATACATAAACCCGAACAACCTGTAAACCCAACTTAGCTCACCCCAACCCAACCCGAAAAAGGCAACTTATAGCATTATTTTTTATTTTTCGGCTCATTAAATATCGAGCCCGAGGTGTTTGGGACGGTTTGTTAGTTGGGCTTATAATAACCAACACACCCCAACTCAACCCACACAAACATGCCTGATAAGGAGCCTATGAGTGTGGACTGATAATGATGGTTGTTGTTGCAGTGCTTACTTTAGATGAATTTGAATTAAGCCTCTAATTTATGTTTGCTTTATGTTTGATGTTGGATGGACTACTTTGCTTCATGTTTGATGTGAGATTGAACTTTGAATTGCTATCTATTTGATGAGGGACTAATCAGTATTATTTTTATTTGATGATGAACTTTGAATGTTAAAGTTATGTTTGATTATTAGTATTATTTTTATTTGATGATCAGTATTATTCGATGATGAACTTTTAATGTTGGAGTTCTTATTTCTATTTGATGATGAACTTTGAATGTTGGATTGAACTTTGATTCTTTGAATGATGAACCCGACCACCCAACCCACCATGTCCCGCCCCAACCCAACCCAAACATCATTGGGTTGTGAAATTTTTCTAACATCGTTGAGATTAAATATGTGTAATCTGCACCTTTTAAGGTGGGATAAGAAAAAACTTTACCTCGCACTAACTCAACCCATGTACTACGGAAGCAGGAAAACTTTGTAGCATGGACAAGTAGCATTTTTGGGAACGTTAGGAAAAATTAGTAGCATTTTTGAAAATGTTACTTTCAGGTTGAATATTCGAAAACGTTACCAAAGGAGGCCTGTGTTTTTCCTCCCTTCTTTTCAAATTGACAATTAAACCTTGTGAGGTTTTCCAGTTTAGGAACAAATTGTCTACTAAAACCGAAAATAGATTATCTAAACACGTGTCTTGCGTACGTGCACATAAATTGATATTTTGTTGATAGTATGTGCATAGATAGTTCATGTATAATTATGCGAGTTGCCTTTACTTATCAAGCAAAAAAAGCCAAATTATAAACCACCACAAAAAAAAAAAAAAAAAAAAAAAAAAAAACCAAAGAAAACAACATCGCTCAAATTCACATTGCAAACGTCAGAAGGAAAAAAAAAAAGAAAAAAAAACCTCCCACAAATTTGATCTTCTTCCTTGACTCACACCTATATTTTCCTTCCCGTTTAGTTAACAGAGTTAGGGTTAGTTATACTGTAGATTTTAAAAAAAATTATTGTTAGTTGTGCTGAAAAAGAAACAGATGTTATCAAGAGTAGTTACGTGTTTGGTAAACTGTAATTATATAATATTGATTCTAGGGGTATTATGGGTATTATGAAAGTTTCATTAATTGTACTTCAAGGTGATTGCTGCACAATCTAAAAGCTAAAATTGTCTTTAGACTGTTTCTAACTTTCTATAAATTCTTTAAAAATTCTTTCAGAATCACTTTTTATGATTTTTATCAAACACAAATTTCAGCTGTGGATTACTAAAGAATTGATTTTGAGATCCAAGAATCACTACCAAACATACTTTTAATGTGAGGGGATGTTGACGTGAAATGTTTAGTCAAGAGGGTCTCTCCTTAATTTAGGTAAAACACAGGGTCAGGTGTTAGTGTGATTCTCCCAATAATCAATTTACAGAGTAAACAAGAAGTGAACAATGAAGAACAATTGAGGTTGGCATATTTGTTAAAGTGTATCCAAAGTTTTTTTTTTTTCTCCCTTCTCTTTACGTTTCCAAAAAAGCCTTCTTCTTCACACCATCAGAACTAATTAGGGAAAAAAAATTGTGTAAATACAGCAACACATCTTATAAAGTTCAAAATATAAAAGAGAAAATAAATCAAGTTTTCAAGCGTTGAGACTTATCAAATAAAACAAGAAAATACCAATGGTAAATATTGGATTTATTCTATTAAACTAAGGATTTAATGTTAATTTGAATTTATTAGGTAAATAATTTATTAGTCAATATAATGATTAATAATGGATTTGTTATATAAATATTGGATTTACTAGGTAAATACTTTATTTACGATCAAACAAAACAATTTGTGATCTAAGTAAATCCCTTATCTACTACATAGGTAGAAACTTTATTTACGATGAAAAGAAAATCTATTTTCTTAGTTAATTTATGAGGCAAATACTTTACTTACAACCAAAAAAAAAAAAAATCTACAACATTTGGTAAATATTTTATTTACGATGTTTGTCTTTTATTTACCACAAAAACGCTTTATCTTCTCTGATAAATGAAGGATCTACGGTGCACATCCTATTTCTAGTCAATGTTGATGCAACTTCAATAGAGTCTCGAGCAATTTCCAAATCACATGAAACAAATGAACATAAATTTAGACAAACTCAAAAATATAATTGTAGACAAATTTGTACTTCTTTTTTAGTTATCTTACAGAAACTTCGAAATAGATTTACGATCTAACTCATATTAAGAACTTGGAATTTACAATCTCTTTTCAGTAATCTCTCACAAGCAAAATCATTAACCAAAGTCGAAACTAACTCTGGACCTCTCAGTTAGCTAATGCAGGGCAATAAGTTGCATTGGTGGCCATAGTCCACCTCCCTTCTCTCTCTCTCTCTCTCTCTCTCTCTCTCTCTCTCTCTCTCTCTCTCTCTCTCTCTCCAAGCTGCATGGGTGCACCCCACCTCTGCTGTTTCTTCTCTATCGCCTGATATCGCCGCCGTTGCAAGCCAAATGACTATTTCCTCTCCATTAAGAGGGCATCTATCCGTCGAGCTATGTTAGCGGTGTGGTTGCGAACTCTTGTTTTTTTTGGAAAAAAAAATCATCTTTTTGATTAAAAGAAAAGCAAAAAAAAAAAAAAAAAAAAGTGTTTCAAAAAGGGGCCTAGAGTATCGATATTTGGGCTCCGTTCATTTCACCGATTCGAGTTTTGTTACAGTAAAAAGCTCTTAGAAACAGTCACATCTAACTTTTTTGCTACAGTAAAATGCTCTCACGTAAAATCACATCTCAACTCAAATTAAAAACTCGAATCAGCGAACTAAACGAGCCAATATTTGACATTTATTTATATTTTGTTAAAAAAATAAATAAAAAGTTAATTATTAGAGTACGTAGTTATGTATAGAGGCTACTTTTATTTTATTTTTGTTAAATGAGTTATAGATATAATTTTTGACACCGAAGTATAGGGTTAAGTATGGTATTTCAATACATGTCTTAACACCGTGGATGATAATACGGCGTCACTGACTCACTATTAGGAAAAACAAACATATAAAAATGATTACAGTGTCATGCATATTAAGGAAAGCCACCGATACGACTACCACATAAAACTTGTACAATACATAGAAAGAATAACAGTGTCATAATTATCATAATCAGGCGGTGCCATTTGTGATTAATTTTTTTATACAGCTAGAATGTCTATTCATATTAATAGTATTTGCAGTAAAATGATTGGAGATATACACACAAATGGAGATTGATGAGGTTCAATTCAAAGATCTGAATTGGCTAATTGCATTGCATATTACTTCTAGATATATTCGTTAAGTTTAAAAAAAAAAAAAGTGCACAAATGCAGTACATTAAAATGAATAATGAACTTGGAACAAACTTTATTTTTTGTGACAACTGTAAGTTGATCTGAATTTTTGAGGGAAAAAAAAAATGGTCGGAGACATTTATCATTTATATATATTTTGTAGGATAAATTTAACACAAAGATGAGAAATTACTAAGTTTGGAGACAATTAAACTGGTGGTATACCATTGGTAGTCGTTGCTTGTAAAGTTTCGAGGGCTTTCTCCTACAACGTGCAATAATGTAAGGTTGGAAACTAGGGATAGCAGGAAAACTTTGTAGCATGGACAAGTAGCATTTTTGGGAACGTTAGGAAAAATTAGTAGCATTTTTGAAAATGTTGCTTTCAGGTTGAATATTCGAAAACGTTACCAAAGGAGGCCTGTGTTTTTCCCCCCTTCTTTTCAAATTGACAATTAAACCTTGTAAGGTTTTCTAATTTAGGAACAAATTGTCTACTAAAACCGAAAATATATTATTAAACACGTGGCTTCCGTACGTGTACATATATTGATATTTTGTTGATAGTATGTGCATAGATAGTTCATGTATAATTATGCGAGTCGCCTCTACTTATCAAGCAAAAAAAAGCCAAATTATAAACTACCACACAAAAAAAAAAAAAAAACCTGAAAAACCAAAAAAAAAAAAAAAAAACCTATGAAAGAGCCGACAACATCGCTCAAATTCACATTGCAAACGTCAGAAGAAAAAAAGATAAAAAAAGAAAAAAAAAAAAACCTCCCACAAATTTGATCTTCTTCCTTGACTCAAATCGTGGACCTATACAAGTATTGATTTTAAATGTATTATGAGTATTATGAAAATTTCATTAATTGTATTTCAAAGTGATTGTCGCACAATATAAAAGTTAAAGTTGTCTTTAAGCTGCTTTTGATTTTCTTTAAATTCTTCAAAAATTCTTTAAAATCCACTTTTTATGGTTTTTAGTAAATACAAATTTCAGCTGTGGATTATTAGAGAATTGATTTTGGGATTCAAAAATTACTATCAAACATACCCTTAGTGTGAGGGGACGTTGACGTGAAATGTTTAGTCAGGAGGGTCTCCCAATAATCAATTTACAGAGTAAACAAGAAGTGAACAAAGAAGAACAAATGAGTTTGGCATATTTGTTAAAGTGTATCAAAAGTTTTTTTTTTTTTTTTTTTTTTTTTTTTTTTTTTTTTCCCCCTTCTCTTTACGTTTCCAAAAAAGCCTTCTTTCTTCACACCATCAGACCTAATTAGGGAAAACAAAATTGTGTAAGTACAGCAACACATCTTTATAAAGTTCAAAATATAAAAAAGAAAATAAATCAAGTTTTCAAGCGTTGAGACTTATCAAATGAAACAAGAAAATACCAATGGTAAATATTGGATTTACTCTATTAAACTAAGGATTTAATGTTAATTTGGATTTATTAGGTAAATAATTTATTAGTCAATATAATGATTAATAATGGATTTGTTATATAAATATTGGATTAACTAGGTAAATACTTTATTTACGATAAAACAAAACAATTTGTGATCTAAGTAAATCCCTTATCTACTACATAGGTAGAAACTTTATTTACGATGAAAAGAAAATCTATTATCTTAGGTGATTTATGAGGCAAATACTTTATTTACAAAAACAACAAAAAATCTACAACATTTGGTAAATATTTTATTTACGATGTTTGTCTTTTATTTACCATAAAAATTCTTTATCTTCTCTGATAAAGGAGGATTTACAGTGCACATTCAATTTCTAGTCAATGTTGATGCAACTTCAATAGAGTCTCGAGCAATTTCCAAATCACATGAAACAAATGAACATAAATTTAGACAAACTTAAAAATATAATTCTAGACAAATTTGTACTTGTTTTTAGTTATCTTACAGAAACTTCGAAATAGATTTACGATCTAACTCAAATTAAGAACTCGGAATTTACAATCTCTTTTCAGTAATCTCTCACAAGCAAAATCATTAACCAACGTAGAAACTAACTCTGGACCTCTCATTTAGCTAATGCAGGGCAACAAGCTGCATTGGTGGCCATAGTCCACCTCCCTTCTCTCTCTCTCTCTCTCTCTCTCTCTCTCTCTCTCTCTCTCTCTCTCTCTCTCTCTCTCTCTCTCTCTCTCAACAAGCTGCATGGGTGCACCCCACCGCTGCTGTTTATTCTTTATCGCCAGATATCGCCGCCGTTGCAAGCCAAATGACTCTTTCCTCTCCATTAAGAGGGCATCTATCCAAATCACTCTTTC